>NW_026872185.1:2500-17500 GCF_033458585.1 Syngnathus typhle
CTTAGTATAACTTAGTCTCCGGAGAATGACAGCGGGCGCGCGCAAGAGGCCAGTCCGGGGATGAGGCAGCATCCTCGGGCAGCAGGCGGGAGGAGGCAGCCTCCCCTTAGTATAACTTAGTCTCCGGAGAATGACAGCGGGCGCGCGCAAGAGGCCAGTCCGGGGATGAGGCAGCATCCTCGGGCAGCAGGCGGGAGGAGGCAGCCTCCCCTTAGTATAACTTAGTCTCCGGAGAATGACAGCGGGCGCGCGCAAGAGGCCAGTCCGGGGATGAGGCAGCATCCTCGGGCAGCAGGCGGGAGGAGGCAGCCTCCCCTTAGTATAACTTAGTCTCCGGAGAATGACAGCGGGCGCGCGCAAGAGGCCAGTCCGGGGATGAGGCAGCATCCTCGGGCAGCAGGCGGGAGGAGGCAGCCTCCCCTTAGTATAACTTAGTCTCCGGAGAATGACAGCGGGCGCGCGCAAGAGGCCAGTCCGGGGATGAGGCAGCATCCTCGGGCAGCAGGCGGGAGGAGGCAGCCTCCCCTTAGTATAACTTAGTCTCCGGAGAATGACAGCGGGCGCGCGCAAGAGGCCAGTCCGGGGATGAGGCAGCATCCTCGGGCAGCAGGCGGGAGGAGGCAGCCTCCCCTTAGTATAACTTAGTCTCCGGAGAATGACAGCGGGCGCGCGCAAGAGGCCAGTCCGGGGATGAGGCAGCATCCTCGGGCAGCAGGCGGGAGGAGGCAGCCTCCCCTTAGTATAACTTAGTCTCCGGAGAATGACAGCGGGCGCGCGCAAGAGGCCAGTCCGGGGATGAGGCAGCATCCTCGGGCAGCAGGCGGGAGGAGGCAGCCTCCCCTTAGTATAACTTAATCTCCGGAGAATGACAGCGGGCGCGCCTAAGAGGCTGGTCCGGGGACCAGGCACTCTCCCCGGACAACAAAGCACGTCCCCCTCCTGAGTGGACAAAAAAAATCCACTCCTGGTACCTAGAATTTTCTCCAGCGGCGGGCTGGGAGTCTAATCTTTCTCCTGGCCGAGAAAAGAGCACTCTCCCCGGACAACAAAGCACGTCCCCCTCCTGAGTGGACAAAAAAAATCCACTCCTGGTACCTAGAATTTTCTCCAGCGGCGGGCTGGGAGTCTAATCTTTCTCCTGGCCGAGAAAAGAGCACTCTCCCCGGACAACAAAGCACGTCCCCCTCCTGAGTGGACAAAAAAAATCCACTCCTGGTACCTAAGATTTTCTCCAGCGGCGGGCTGGGAGTCTAATCTTTCTCCTGGCCGAGAAAAGAGCACTTTCCCCCGGACAACAAAGCACGTCCCCCTCCTGAGTGGACAAAAAAAATCCACTCCTGGTACCTAGAATTTTCTCCAGCGGCGGGCTGGGAGTCTAATCTTTCTCCTGGCCGAGAAAAGAGCACTTTCCCCCGGACACCAAACCAGCCAACGTCCCCCTCCTGAGTGGACAAAAAAAATCCACTCCTGGTACCTAAAATTTTCTCCAGCGGCGGGCTTGGGACGAAAATCAATCTTCCTCCCGAAATTAAACCACTATTGGCGGACGCCAGCCCCAAGCGCCAGCCCCGACCGCCACCCCCCGACCGCCACAAGGCGACCGCCACAAGGCGACCGCCACAAGGCGACCGCCACCGGCCCCAAGCGCCAGCCCCGACCGCCACCCCCCGACCGCCACAAGGCGACCGCCACAAGGCGACCGCCACAAGGCGACCGCCACAAGGCGACCGCCACAAGGCGACCGCCACTGGCCCCAAGCGCCAGCCCCGACCGCCACCCCCCGACCGCCACAAGGCGACCGCCACAAGGCGACCGCCACAAGGCGACCGCCACAAGGCGACCGCCACAAGGCGACCGCCACAAGGCGACCGCCACCGGCCCCAAGCGCCAGCCCCGACCGCCACCCCCCGACCGCCACAAGGCGACCGCCACAAGGCGACCGCCACAAGGCGACCGCCACAAGGCGACCGCCACAAGGCGACCGCCACCGGCCCCAAGCGCCAGCCCCGACCGCCACCCCCCGACCGCCACAAGGCGACCGCCACAAGGCGACCGCCACAAGGCGACCGCCACAAGGCGACCGCCACAAGGCGACCGCCACTGGCCCCAAGCGCCAGCCCCGACCGCCACCCCCCGACCGCCACAAGGCGACCGCCACAAGGCGACCGCCACAAGGCGACCGCCACAAGGCGACCGCCACAAGGCGACCGCCACAAGGCGACCGCCACTGGCCCCAAGCGCCAGCCCCGACCGCCACCCCCCGACCGCCACAAGGCGACCGCCACAAGGCGACCGCCACCGGCCCCAAGCGCCAGCCCCGACCGCCACCCCCCGACCGCCACAAGGCGACCGCCACAAGGCGTTAGTGGCCGCGCCCGGTACTTTACTGGACCCTATTTGGCCCGCGGACCGGCCGGCGTCGCTTCCTTGAATGCTTAGCCGCCTTTCGAGCTGCCATGCCGGGCTTGAGTTAGTGGTTTGCGCCCGGTACTCTACGTTAAAAGTCAGGCGGAACGGCTCTGAAGCTCCAGACGGTGCTTCCTTGAATGCTTAGCCGCCTTTCGAGCTGCCATGCCGGGCTTGAGTTAGTGGTTTGCGCCCGGTACTCTACGTTAAAAGTCAGGCGGAACGGCTCTGAAGCTCCAGACGGTGCTTCCTTGAATGCTTAGCCGCCTTTCGAGCTGCCATGCCGGGCTTGAGTTAGTGGTTTGCGCCCGGTACTCTACGTTAAAAGTCAGGCGGAACGGCTCTGAAGCTCCAGACGGTGCTTCCTTGAATGCTTAGCCGCCTTTCGAGCTGCCATGCCGGGCTTGAGTTAGTGGTTTGCGCCCGGTACTCTACGTTAAAAGTCAGGCGGAACGGCTCTGAAGCTCCAGACGGTGCTTCCTTGAATGCTTAGCCGCCTTTCGAGCTGCCATGCCGGGCTTGAGTTAGTGGTTTGCGCCCGGTACTCTACGTTAAAAGTCAGGCGGAACGGCTCTGAAGCTCCAGACGGTGCTTCCTTGAATGCTTAGCCGCCTTTCGAGCTGCCATGCCGGGCTTGAGTTAGTGGTTTGCGCCCGGTACTCTACGTTAAAAGTCAGGCGGAACGGCTCTGAAGCTCCAGACGGTGCTTCCTTGAATGCTTAGCCGCCTTTCGAGCTGCCATGCCGGGCTTGAGTTAGTGGTTTGCGCCCGGTACTCTACGTTAAAAGTCAGGCGGAACGGCTCTGAAGCTCCAGACGGTGCTTCCTTGAATGCTTAGCCGCCTTTCGAGCTGCCATGCCGGGCTTGAGTTAGTGGTTTGCGCCCGGTACTCTACGTTAAAAGTCAGGCGGAACGGCTCTGAAGCTCCAGACGGTGCTTCCTTGAATGCTTAGCCGCCTTTCGAGCTGCCATGCCGGGCTTGAGTTAGTGGTTTGCGCCCGGTACTCTACGTTAAAAGTCAGGCGGAACGGCTCTGAAGCTCCAGACGGTGCTTCCTTGAATGCTTAGCCGCCTTTCGAGCTGCCATGCCGGGCTTGAGTTAGTGGTTTGCGCCCGGTACTCTACGTTAAAAGTCAGGCGGAACGGCTCTGAAGCTCCAGACGGTGCTTCCTTGAATGCTTAGCCGCCTTTCGAGCTGCCATGCCGGGCTTGAGTTAGTGGTTTGCGCCCGGTACTCTACGTTAAAAGTCAGGCGGAACGGCTCTGAAGCTCCAGACGGTGCTTCCTTGAATGCTTAGCCGCCTTTCGAGCTGCCATGCCGGGCTTGAGTTAGTGGTTTGCGCCCGGTACTCTACGTTAAAAGTCAGGCGGAACGGCTCTGAAGCTCCAGACGGTGCTTCCTTGAATGCTTAGCCGCCTTTCGAGCTGCCATGCCGGGCTTGAGTTAGTGGTTTGCGCCCGGTACTCTACGTTAAAAGTCAGGCGGAACGGCTCTGAAGCTCCAGACGGTGCTTCCTTGAATGCTTAGCCGCCTTTCGAGCTGCCATGCCGGGCTTGAGTTAGTGGTTTGCGCCCGGTACTCTACGTTAAAAGTCAGGCGGAACGGCTCTGAAGCTCCAGACGGTGCTTCCTTGAATGCTTAGCCGCCTTTCGAGCTCTCCTGCCCGGCGTGGGTTTCGCGTCCGCGCCCGGTACATTATGGAAGCCAAAAAAAAAAAAATTCTGAGTGGGACCGGCCTGGGGGGCTTCCTTGAAAGCCCATCCGCCCTCCGAGCTCTCCCACCGGTCGTGGGTTGGCGTCCGCCACTGCTCAAAGCGAACTTCAAATTATCTGCTTAATAATGTGGAACACCATTCTTAAGTAGTTTTTCCTTAATTTGGGCTCAACTGGCCGGTAATGATCCCCGGTGTCTGAGATTGATCTCAGTGATCCAAAGAGCCCTGACACGTAATACCATCCATGAGTTTAATTGAAAAACAAAAAATGTAATCTTTATGACACATAAATACAATTTGCATAATAATTTGGAACACAGTGTAGACTTCCAGCGGACCGCGCGCGGCTCGGCTGACGGCGCAGCGCGATCTGGTACCGCTGCGCGGGACGAAACACGCCCCGTGCAGAGTTCCAGGCGGCCGGGAAGACATTTAAGCGCTGCCGCTGCAGCTGCGGCGGGGATTTGCCGTCCTCCGGTGGACACGACGAGTAAATACACCAGCAATCGCACTTACACCGTGTTCCAAATTATTATGCAAGTGACATTTATCTCAGATTTTCCTAAATAGTCGATGCAAAATGAGTCAGCATAATTTTCAAGTCATCAACCATTATTTTGATGAATTCTAATTTTATTGAACAAACCTCCGAATGATCACAGAATTTTTAAAAAATAAAAAACTTAAAATGCACTGTTCCACATTATTACGCACAACAGAGTTTTATAACATTTTATAGGTTTTTATGAACTGAAATGCCCATCTTAAGAATTTACAGCATTAGGAGGTCATATTTACTGAAATCAAAAGCTATTTCAAAGAAAAGACAAACAAGTTACATTTTAACATAGGACCCTTTATTTCAATAAAAAACAAAGTTACATTTTAACATAGGACCCTTTGTTCAACAGCAGCTTCACGATTCTTCCATCCACTGAACTTGTGAGTTTTTGTACAGTTTCTGGTTGAATTTCTTGGCAGGATCTAAGAATAGCCTGCCAGAGCTGCTCTTTGGAATTGAACTGCCTCCCACCTTCGTAGATTTTCTGCTTGACGATGCTCCACAAGTTTTCAATAGGATTGAGGTCAGGGGAGCATGGGGGCCACACCATCAGTTTCTCTCCCTTTATTCCCATAGATGCCAAAGACGTTGACGTATTTCTTGCAGCATGAGACGGTGCATTGTCATGCATGAAGATGATCTTTTGACGGAAAGCACGGTTCTTCCTGTTGTACCATGGACAGAAGTGTTGAGTCAGAAATTCCACGTAGTTAACAGACGTAATTTTGACGCCTTCAGGGACCCTAAAGGGGCCAAGCAGCTCTCTCCCCATGATTCCGGCCCAAAACATCACTCCGCCACCTCCCTGCTGACGCCGCAGCCTTGTTGGGCTATCGTGGCCGTCCACCAACCATCCACGACTCCATCCATCTGTAAAGTCAAGTCAAATCAAGTTTATTTGTATAGCCCTAAATCACAAGCAGTCTCAAAGGGCTTCACATAGACAGAAATTGACAATTATTCTCAAAGCATCCCCTGAGCTCTCAAAAGTGCAAGGAAAAACTTAAAAAACCCTACCTGGCCCATCCAAGGTGGCACGGCACTCGTCGGTGAACAGGACTGTCTGAAAATTTGTCTTCATGTAAGTCTGGGCCCACTGCAGCCGTTTCTGCTTGTTCGCGTTGTTCAGGGGTGGCCGAATGGAGGGTTTCCGCACAACTGCAAGCCTCTGGAGGATCCTGCACCTCGTCGTTCGTGGGACTTCACTGGCACCAGCAGCGTCGAATATTTGTTTGCTCGTCTTTAGTGGCATGCTTGCAGCCGCCCTCTTGATTCGATTTGTTTGTCTTGCAGAAACCTTCCTTGTCGTGCCTTTGTCTGCACGAACGCGCGTTTGCTCCGAATCAGCGACGAATTTCTTCAAAGTTCGATGGTCGCGCTTAAGCTTTCGTGCAATATCGAATGTCTGCATACCTTGTCCAAGGCATCGAACGATTTCACGCTTCTCGACAGCAGAGAGATCCTTTTTCCTCCCCATGGTTGAACGAAATGGCCGAACGCTTAAAAACGCGGAACTTAAATAGACTTGTTAATTACTACAATTGCGCTCACCTGGCAGACTACCATGGACTGTACCATGACTGAGGGTGATTTCAGTACTTGAAAAACAAAAAATGTAATCTTTATGACACTTAAATACATTTTGCATAATAATTTGGAACACGGGACCGTGTTCCAAATTATTATGCAAAGGATATTTATCTCAGATTTTCCTAAATAGCTTCCTTGAAATGTTACCCGGCTTTTGAGCTCTCCTGCCGGGCGTGGGTTTGCGTCAGCGCCCGGTAACATTATGGAAGCTAAAAGAAAGAAAAAAGAAACAAATCTAAGTGCGATTGCTGGTGTCTAAATACATTTTGCATAATAATTTGGAACACGGGACCGTGTTCCAAATTATTATGCAAGTGATATTTATCTCAGATTTTCCTAAATAGCTTTACTCGTCGTGTCCACCGGAGGGAGGCAACTCCCCGCCGCAGCTGCAGAGGCAGCTTTGAACAGTCATCCCGGCCTAGTGGAGGTCTGCGCAGGGGGGGTCTTCCTTGAAATGTTACCCGGCTTTTGAGCTCTCCTGTCCGGCGTGGGTTTGCGTCAGCGGCCGGTGTCATTTACTCGTCGTGCCGACCGGAGGGAGGCCACTCCCCGCCGCAGCTGAACAGTCATCCCGGCCTAGTGGAGGTCTGCGCAGGGGGGGTCTTCCTTGAAATGTTACCCGGCTTTTGAGCTCTCCTGCCGGGCGTGGGTTTGCGTCAGCGCCCGGTAACATTATGGAAGCTAAAAGAAAGAAAAAAGAAACAAATCTAAGAGCAAGTGCTGGTGTATTTACTCGTCGTGTCCACCGGAGGGAGGCAACTCCCCGCCGCAGCTGCAGAGGCAGCTTTGAAAAGTCATCCCGGCCTAGTGGAGGTCTGCGCAGGGGGGGTCTTCCTTGAAATGTTACCCGGCTTTTGAGCTCTCCTGTCCGGCGTGGGTTTGCGTCAGCGGCCGGTGTCATTTACTCGTCGTGCCGACCGGAGGGAGGCCACTCCCCGCCGCAGCTGAACAGTCATCCCGGCCTAGTGGAGGTCTGCGCAGGGGGGGTCTTCCTTGAAATGTTACCCGGCTTTTGAGCTCTCCTGCCGGGCGTGGGTTTGCGTCAGCGCCCGGTAACATTATGGAAGCTAAAAGAAAGAAAAAAGAAACAAATCTAAGTGCGATTGCTGGTGTCTAAATACATTTTGCATAATAATTTGGAACACGGGACCGTGTTCCAAATTATTATGCAAGTGATATTTATCTCAGATTTTCCTAAATAGCTTTACTCGTCGTGCCGACCGGAGGGAGGCCACTCCCCGCCGCAGCTGAACAGTCATCCCGGCCTAGTGGAGGTCTGCGCAGGGGGGGTCTTCCTTGAAATGTTACCCGGCTTTTGAGCTCTCCTGTCCGGCGTGGGTTTGCGTCAGCGGCCGGTGTCATTTACTCGTCGTGCCGACCGGAGGGAGGCCACTCCCCGCCACAGCTGAACAGTCATCCCGGCCTAGTGGAGGTCTGCGCAGGGGGGGTCTTCCTTGAAATGTTACCCGGCTTTTGAGCTCTCCTGTCCGGCGTGGGTTTGCGTCAGCGGCCGGTGTCATTTACTCGTCGTGCCGACCGGAGGGAGGCCACTCCCCGCCACAGCTGAACAGTCATCCCGGCCTAGTGGAGGTCTGCGCAGGGGGGGTCTTCCTTGAAATGTTACCCGGCTTTTGAGCTCTCCTGTCCGGCGTGGGTTTGCGTCAGCGGCCGGTGTCATTTACTCGTCGTGCCGACCGGAGGGAGGCCACTCCCCGCCACAGCTGAACAGTCATCCCGGCCTAGTGGAGGTCTGCGCAGGGGGGGTCTTCCTTGAAATGTTACCCGGCTTTTGAGCTCTCCTGTCCGGCGTGGGTTTGCGTCAGCGGCCGGTGTCATTTACTCGTCGTGCCGACCGGAGGGAGGCCACTCCCCGCCGCAGCTGAACAGTCATCCCGGCCTAGTGGAGGTCTGCGCAGGGGGGGTCTTCCTTGAAATGTTACCCGGCTTTTGAGCTCTCCTGTCCGGCGTGGGTTTGCGTCAGCGGCCGGTGTCATTTACTCGTCGTGCCGACCGGAGGGAGGCCACTCCCCGCCACAGCTGAACAGTCATCCCGGCCTAGTGGAGGTCTGCGCAGGGGGGGTCTTCCTTGAAATGTTACCCGGCTTTTGAGCTCTCCTGTCCGGCGTGGGTTTGCGTCAGCGGCCGGTGTCATTTACTCGTCGTGCCGACCGGAGGGAGGCCACTCCCCGCCACAGCTGAACAGTCATCCCGGCCTAGTGGAGGTCTGCGCAGGGGGGGTCTTCCTTGAAATGTTACCCGGCTTTTGAGCTCTCCTGTCCGGCGTGGGTTTGCGTCAGCGGCCGGTGTCATTTACTCGTCGTGCCGACCGGAGGGAGGCCACTCCCCGCCACAGCTGAACAGTCATCCCGGCCTAGTGGAGGTCTGCGCAGGGGGGGTCTTCCTTGAAATGTTACCCGGCTTTTGAGCTCTCCTGTCCGGCGTGGGTTTGCGTCAGCGGCCGGTGTCATTTACTCGTCGTGTCCACCGGAGGGAGGCCACTCCCCGCCGCAGCTGCAGCGGCAGCTTTGAAACGTCATCCCGGCCCCCTGGAACTGTGCGCGGGGGGGGCGATGCGTCCCGTGCGAGGTACCAGGTCGCGCTGCGCCGTCTGCCTGGCCGCTTTGGGCCCGCTGGAAGTCTATTAAAGCTCCGCGATCTCCGCCTCGGTGCTTAAAAAGCGTCCATCCGCTCTCCTGGAGCTTCTTTCGGTCATCTCGTCCGCGTGCACGGCCTGCCGGTGGCACCGGCTGGAGCTCCGCAAAAAGCTCCATTTCTGTTAAAAATGCTTAGCCGCCTCCCTGGAAGCCTAATCGGGCATAAAAAGCTAGGCGGAACGGCCCCAAAGCTCCACACGGAAGTCCCAAAAAAGCTCCATGATTGGTCAATAATGCTTAGCCGCCTCCCTGGAAGCCTAATCGGGCATAAAAAGCTAGGCGGAACGGCCCCAAAGCTCCACACGGAAGTCCCAAAAAAGCTCCATGATTGGTCAATAATGCTTAGCCGCCTCCCTGGAAGCCTAATCGGGCATAAAAAGCTAGGCGGAACGGCCCCAAAGCTCCACACGGAAGTCCCAAAAAAGCTCCATGATTGGTCAATAATGCTTAGCCGCCTCCCTGGAAGCCTAATCGGGCATAAAAAGCTAGGCGGAACGGCCCCAAAGCTCCACACGGAAGTCCCAAAAAAGCTCCATGATTGGTCAATAATGCTTAGCCGCCTCCCTGGAAGCCTAATCGGGCATAAAAAGCTAGGCGGAACGGCCCCAAAGCTCCACACGGAAGTCCCAAAAAAGCTCCATGATTGGTCAATAATGCTTAGCCGCCTCCCTGGAAGCCTAATCGGGCATAAAAAGCTAGGCGGAACGGCCCCAAAGCTCCACACGGAAGTCCCAAAAAAGCTCCATGATTGGTCAATAATGCTTAGCCGCCTCCCTGGAAGCCTAATCGGGCATAAAAAGTTAGGCGGAACGGCTCCAAAGCTCCACACGGAAGTCCCAAAAAAGCTCCATGATTGGTCAATAATGCTTAGCCGCCTCCCTGGAAGCCTAATCGGGCATAAAAAGTTAGGCGGAACGGCCCCAAAGCTCCACACGGAAGTCCCAAAAAAGCTCCATGATTGGTCAATAATGCTTAGCCGCCTCCCTGGAAGCCTAATCGGGCATAAAAAGTTAGGCGGAACGGCCCCAAAGCTCCACACGGAAGTCCGAAAAAAGCTCAAAAATTTTCTAAGTGCCAACGGCTCATTCGCCGTAATGTGTCCGCTCCGCGCTGGTTCCCCGGTCGGCCGCGAATAGCGCAAAATCAGCCTCACGGAAGTTCGAAAAAAGCTCAAAAATTTTCTAAGTGCCAACGGCTCATTCGCCGTAATGTGTCCGCTCCGCGCTGGTTCCCCGGTCGGCCGCGAATAGCGCAAAATCAGCCTCACGGAAGTTCGAAAAAAGCTCAAAAATTTTCTAAGTGCCAACGGCTCATTCGCCGTAATGTGTCCGCTCCGCGCTGGTTCCCCGGTCGGCCGCGAATAGCGCAAAAATCAGCCTAAGTGCAGTACCAACCTTGGCGTGTTGGTGCGCCAGAGTACGATGAGTTGGTCCCCCTAGTCACTGTACTCATTACCTTTACCCCCTAATCGCAAAATATAGTCAGAACGTATATGCAGAAGACTATTTTTTTCTTTTTTAAAATTTTCTAAGTGCCAGCGGATGCTGGCACACGAACTGTCCGAGCTACGACGGTTCTCCGGTCGGACAGCGAGGGTGAAAAAGCGGTCCTAAAATCACCGAGGGCTGCCGCACAAGTTGTCCGAGTGGCGACGGTTCCCCGGTCGGCCACGAATGTCGAAAATTCGGCCTCTCCACCACGGAGGTCGGTGAGAATTTCAGAATATTTTCTAAGTGCCAACGGCTCTTGCGCCGTAAAGTGTCCGCTTTGCCTGGTTCCCTCGGTCGGCCACAAATAGCGAAAAATCAGCCTCTCCTTCTGGAGCTCGCCTAAGTGCCAACGGCTCTTGCGCCGTAATGTGTCCGCTTTGTCTGGTTCCCTCGGTCGGCCACAAACGGCGAAAAATCAGCCTCTCCTTCTGGAGCTCGTGCCAACTTTGGCGAATATTTTCTAAGTGCCAACGGCTCTTGCGCCGTAAAGTGTCCGCTTTGCCTGGTTCCCTCGGTCGGCCACAAATAGCGAAAAATCAGCCTCTCCTTCTGGAGCTCGCCTAAGTGCCAACGGCTCTTGCGCCGTAATGTGTCCGCTTTGTCTGGTTCCCTCGGTCGGCCACAAACGGCGAAAAATCAGCCTCTCCTTCTGGAGCTCGTGCCAACTTTGGCGAATATTTTCTAAGTGCCAACGGCTCTTGCGCCGTAAAGTGTCCGCTTTGCCTGGTTCCCTCGGTCGGCCACAAATAGCGAAAAATCAGCCTCTCCTTCTGGAGCTCGCCTAAGTGCCAACGGCTCTTGCGCCGTAATGTGTCCGCTTTGTCTGGTTCCCTCGGTCGGCCACAAACGGCGAAAAATCAGCCTCTCCTTCTGGAGCTCGTGCCAACTTTGGCGAATATTTTCTAAGTGCCAACGGCTCTTGCGCCGTAAAGTGTCCGCTTTGCCTGGTTCCCTCGGTCGGCCACAAATAGCGAAAAATCAGCCTCTCCTTCTGGAGCTCGCCTAAGTGCCAACGGCTCTTGCGCCGTAATGTGTCCGCTTTGTCTGGTTCCCTCGGTCGGCCACAAACGGCGAAAAATCAGCCTCTCATTCTGGAGCTCGTGCCAACTTTGGCGAATATTTTCTAAGTGCCAACGGCTCTTGCGCCGTAATGTGTCCGCTTTGCCTGGTTCCCTCGGTCGGCCACAAATAGCGAAAAAATCAGCCTCTCCTTCTGGAGCTCGCCTAAGTGCCAACGGCTCTTGCGCCGTAATGTGTCCGCTTTGCCTGGTTCCCTCGGTCGGCCACAAACGGCGAAAAATCAGCCTCTCCTTCTGGAGCTCGTGCCAACTTTGGCGAATATTTTCTAAGTGCCAACGGCTCTTGCGCCGTAATGTGTCCGCTTTGCCTGGTTCCCTCGGTCGGCCACAAATAGCGAAAAAATCAGCCTCTCCTTCTGGAGCTCGCCTAAGTGCCAACGGCTCTTGCGCCGTAATGTGTCCGCTTTGCCTGGTTCCCTCGGTCGGCCACAAACGGCGAAAAATCAGCCTCTCCTTCTGGAGCTCGTGCCAACTTTGGCGAATATTTTCTAAGTGCCAACGGCTCTTGCGCCGTAATGTGTCCGCTTTGCCTGGTTCCCTCGGTCGGCCACAAATAGCGAAAAAATCAGCCTCTCCTTCTGGAGCTCGCCTAAGTGCCAACGGCTCTTGCGCCGTAATGTGTCCGCTTTGCCTGGTTCCCTCGGTCGGCCACAAATAGCGAAAAAATCAGCCTCTCCTTCTGGAGCTCGCCTAAGTGCCAACGGCTCTTGCGCCGTAATGTGTCCGCTTTGCCTGGTTCCCTCGGTCGGCCACAAACGGCGAAAAATCAGCCTCTCCTTCTGGAGCTCGTGCCAACTTTGGCGAATATTTTCTAAGTGCCAACGGCTCTTGCGCCGTAATGTGTCCGCTTTGCCTGGTTCCCTCGGTCGGCCACAAATAGCGAAAAAATCAGCCTCTCCTTCTGGAGCTCGCCTAAGTGCCAACGGCTCTTGCGCCGTAATGTGTCCGCTTTGCCTGGTTCCCTCGGTCGGCCACAAACGGCGAAAAATCAGCCTCTCCTTCTGGAGCTCGTGCCAACTTTGGCGAATATTTTCTAAGTGCCAACGGCTCTTGCGCCGTAATGTGTCCGCTTTGCCTGGTTCCCTCGGTCGGCCACAAATAGCGAAAAAATCAGCCTCTCCTTCTGGAGCTCGCCTAAGTGCCAACGGCTCTTGCGCCGTAATGTGTCCGCTTTGCCTGGTTCCCTCGGTCGGCCACAAACGGCGAAAAATCAGCCTCTCCTTCTGGAGCTCGCCTAAGTGCCAACGGCTCTTGCGCCGTAATGTGTCCGCTTTGTCTGGTTCCCTCGGTCGGCCACAAATAGCGAAAAATCAGCCTCTCCTTCTGGAGCTCGCGCAAGTGCCAACGGCTCTTGCGCCGTAATGTGTCCGCTTTGCCTGGTTCCCTCGGTCGGCCACGAACGGCGAAAAATCAGCCTCTCCTTCTGGAGCTCGCCTAAGTGCCAACGGCTCTTGCGCCGTAATGTGTCCGCTTTGCCTGGTTCCCTCGGTCGGCCACAAACGGCGAAAAATCAGCCTCTCCTTCTGGAGCTCGCCTAAGTGCCAACGGCTCTTGCGCCGTAATGTGTCCGCTTTGCCTGGTTCCCTCGGTCGGCCACAAACGGCGAAAAATCAGCCTCTCCTTCTGGAGCTCGCCTAAGTGCCAACGGCTCTTGCGCCGTAATGTGTCCGCTTTGCCTGGTTCCCTCGGTCGGCCACAAATAGCGAAAAACCAGCCTCTCCTTCTGGAGCTCGCCTAAGTGCCAACGGCTCTTGCGCCGTAATGTGTCCGCTTTGCCTGGTTCCCTCGGTCGGCCACAAACGGCGAAAAATCAGCCTCTCCTTCTGGAGCTCGCCTAAGTGCCAACGGCTCTTGCGCCGTAATGTGTCCGCTTTGCCTGGTTCCCTCGGTCGGCCACAAATAGCGAAAAATCAGCCTCTCCTTCTGGAGCTCGCGCAAGTGCCAACGGCTCTTGCGCCGTAAAGTGTCCGCTTTGTCTGGTTCCCTCGGTCGGCCACAAATAGCGAAAAATCAGCCTCTCCTTCTGGAGCTCGCCTAAGTGCCAACGGCTCTTGCGCCGTAATGTGTCCGCTTTGCCTGGTTCCCTCGGTCGGCCACAAATAGCGAAAAATCAGCCTCTCCTTCTGGAGCTCGCCTAAGTGCCAACGGCTCTTGCGCCGTAATGTGTCCGCTTTGCCTGGTTCCCTCGGTCGGCCACAAATAGCGAAAAATCAGCCTCTCCTTCTGGAGCTCGCCTAAGTGCCAACGGCTCTTGCGCCGTAATGTGTCCGCTTTGCCTGGTTCCCTCGGTCGGCCACAAATAGCGAAAAACCAGCCTCTCCTTCTGGAGCTCGCCTAAGTGCCAACGGCTCTTGCGCCGTAATGTGTCCGCTTTGCCTGGTTCCCTCGGTCGGCCACAAATAGCGAAAAATCAGCCTCTCCTTCTGGAGCTCGCGCCAACTTTGGCGAATATTTTCTAAGTGCCAACGGCTCTTGCGCCGTAAAGTGTCCGCTTTGTCTGGTTCCCTCGGTCGGCCACAAATAGCGAAAAATCAGCCTCTCCTTCTGGAGCTCGCGCAAGTGCCAACGGCTCTTGCGCCGTAAAGTGTCCGCTTTGTCTGGTTCCCTCGGTCGGCCACAAATAGCGAAAAATCAGCCTCTCCTTCTGGAGCTCGTGCCAACTTTGGCGAATATTTTCTAAGTGCCAACGGCTCTTGCGCCGTAATGTGTCCGCTTTGTCTGGTTCCCTCGGTCGGCCACAAATAGCGAAAAATCAGCCTCTCCTTCTGGAGCTCGTGCCAACTTTGGCGAATATTTTCTAAGTGCCAACGGCTCTTGCGCCGTAAAGTGTCCGCTTTGCCTGGTTCCCTCGGTCGGCCACAAATAGCGAAAAATCAGCCTCTCCTTCTGGAGCTCGCGCCAACTTTGTCAAAAAATTTCTAAGTGCCAACGGCTCTTGCGCCGTAAAGTGTCCGCTTTGCCTGGTTCCCTCGGTCGGCCACAAATAGCGAAAAATCAGCCTCTCCTTCTGGAGCTCGCGCCAACTTTGTCGAAAAATTTCTAAGTGCCAACGGCTCTTGCGCCGTAAAGTGTCCGCTTTGTCTGGTTCCCTCGGTCGGCCGCAAATAGCGAAAAATCAGCCTCTCGCCCGTCAGGTACCAGGCGTTGGGGTACCAGGGGTAAGTGCAGTACCAGCTTTGGTCTGTTGGTGCGCCAGAGTACGATGAGTTGGTCCCCCTAGTCACTGTACTCATTACCTTTACCCCCAAATCGCAAAATATAGTCAGAACGAGTGTGGGGAACACAAGTTTTGGCCCCGAGAACCAGGCGGCTGGTGTCTCTAGCGATGTGTTCCCCCCCAAAAAGTGTTCACATGCTCGGACAGCGAACCTAGGAGCTACCGCAAAGCACTCTGGAAGTGCAAGAGCGAAAAATTTTCTAAGTACAAAAACTCTCGAAAATTTTCAAAGTGTCACAGTGCTCGAAAATTTTCAAAGTGCTACATGCTTTCCATCCAAGGA
>NW_026872185.1:30000-47500 GCF_033458585.1 Syngnathus typhle
TCCTGGCCGAGAAAAGAGCACTTTCCCCCGGACACCAAACCAGCCAACGTCCCCCTCCTGAGTGGACAAAAAAAATCCACTCCTGGTACCTAAAATTTTCTCCAGCGGCGGGCTTGGGACGAAAATCAATCTTCCTCCCGAAATTAAACCACTATTGGCGGACGCCAGCCCCAAGCGCCAGCCCCGACCGCCACCCCCCGACCGCCACAAGGCGACCGCCACAAGGCGACCGCCACAAGGCGACCGCCACAAGGCGACCGCCACAAGGCGACCGCCACTGGCCCCAAGCGCCAGCCCCGACCGCCACCCCCCGACCGCCACAAGGCGACCGCCACAAGGCGACCGCCACAAGGCGACCGCCACAAGGCGACCGCCACAAGGCGACCGCCACAAGGCGACCGCCACTGGCCCCAAGCGCCAGCCCCGACCGCCACCCCCCGACCGCCACAAGGCGACCGCCACAAGGCGACCGCCACCGGCCCCAAGCGCCAGCCCCGACCGCCACCCCCCGACCGCCACAAGGCGACCGCCACAAGGCGACCGCCACAAGGCGACCGCCACAAGGCGACCGCCACAAGGCGACCGCCACCGGCCCCAAGCGCCAGCCCCGACCGCCACCCCCCGACCGCCACAAGGCGACCGCCACAAGGCGACCGCCACAAGGCGACCGCCACAAGGCGACCGCCACAAGGCGACCGCCACTGGCCCCAAGCGCCAGCCCCGACCGCCACCCCCCGACCGCCACAAGGCGACCGCCACAAGGCGACCGCCACAAGGCGACCGCCACAAGGCGACCGCCACAAGGCGACCGCCACAAGGCGACCGCCACTGGCCCCAAGCGCCAGCCCCGACCGCCACCCCCCGACCGCCACAAGGCGACCGCCACAAGGCGACCGCCACCGGCCCCAAGCGCCAGCCCCGACCGCCACCCCCCGACCGCCACAAGGCGACCGCCACAAGGCGTTAGTGGCCGCGCCCGGTACTTTACTGGACCCTATTTGGCCCGCGGACCGGCCGGCGTCGCTTCCTTGAATGCTTAGCCGCCTTTCGAGCTGCCATGCCGGGCTTGAGTTAGTGGTTTGCGCCCGGTACTCTACGTTAAAAGTCAGGCGGAACGGCTCTGAAGCTCCAGACGGTGCTTCCTTGAATGCTTAGCCGCCTTTCGAGCTGCCATGCCGGGCTTGAGTTAGTGGTTTGCGCCCGGTACTCTACGTTAAAAGTCAGGCGGAACGGCTCTGAAGCTCCAGACGGTGCTTCCTTGAATGCTTAGCCGCCTTTCGAGCTGCCATGCCGGGCTTGAGTTAGTGGTTTGCGCCCGGTACTCTACGTTAAAAGTCAGGCGGAACGGCTCTGAAGCTCCAGACGGTGCTTCCTTGAATGCTTAGCCGCCTTTCGAGCTGCCATGCCGGGCTTGAGTTAGTGGTTTGCGCCCGGTACTCTACGTTAAAAGTCAGGCGGAACGGCTCTGAAGCTCCAGACGGTGCTTCCTTGAATGCTTAGCCGCCTTTCGAGCTGCCATGCCGGGCTTGAGTTAGTGGTTTGCGCCCGGTACTCTACGTTAAAAGTCAGGCGGAACGGCTCTGAAGCTCCAGACGGTGCTTCCTTGAATGCTTAGCCGCCTTTCGAGCTGCCATGCCGGGCTTGAGTTAGTGGTTTGCGCCCGGTACTCTACGTTAAAAGTCAGGCGGAACGGCTCTGAAGCTCCAGACGGTGCTTCCTTGAATGCTTAGCCGCCTTTCGAGCTGCCATGCCGGGCTTGAGTTAGTGGTTTGCGCCCGGTACTCTACGTTAAAAGTCAGGCGGAACGGCTCTGAAGCTCCAGACGGTGCTTCCTTGAATGCTTAGCCGCCTTTCGAGCTGCCATGCCGGGCTTGAGTTAGTGGTTTGCGCCCGGTACTCTACGTTAAAAGTCAGGCGGAACGGCTCTGAAGCTCCAGACGGTGCTTCCTTGAATGCTTAGCCGCCTTTCGAGCTGCCATGCCGGGCTTGAGTTAGTGGTTTGCGCCCGGTACTCTACGTTAAAAGTCAGGCGGAACGGCTCTGAAGCTCCAGACGGTGCTTCCTTGAATGCTTAGCCGCCTTTCGAGCTGCCATGCCGGGCTTGAGTTAGTGGTTTGCGCCCGGTACTCTACGTTAAAAGTCAGGCGGAACGGCTCTGAAGCTCCAGACGGTGCTTCCTTGAATGCTTAGCCGCCTTTCGAGCTGCCATGCCGGGCTTGAGTTAGTGGTTTGCGCCCGGTACTCTACGTTAAAAGTCAGGCGGAACGGCTCTGAAGCTCCAGACGGTGCTTCCTTGAATGCTTAGCCGCCTTTCGAGCTGCCATGCCGGGCTTGAGTTAGTGGTTTGCGCCCGGTACTCTACGTTAAAAGTCAGGCGGAACGGCTCTGAAGCTCCAGACGGTGCTTCCTTGAATGCTTAGCCGCCTTTCGAGCTGCCATGCCGGGCTTGAGTTAGTGGTTTGCGCCCGGTACTCTACGTTAAAAGTCAGGCGGAACGGCTCTGAAGCTCCAGACGGTGCTTCCTTGAATGCTTAGCCGCCTTTCGAGCTGCCATGCCGGGCTTGAGTTAGTGGTTTGCGCCCGGTACTCTACGTTAAAAGTCAGGCGGAACGGCTCTGAAGCTCCAGACGGTGCTTCCTTGAATGCTTAGCCGCCTTTCGAGCTGCCATGCCGGGCTTGAGTTAGTGGTTTGCGCCCGGTACTCTACGTTAAAAGTCAGGCGGAACGGCTCTGAAGCTCCAGACGGTGCTTCCTTGAATGCTTAGCCGCCTTTCGAGCTCTCCTGCCCGGCGTGGGTTTCGCGTCCGCGCCCGGTACATTATGGAAGCCAAAAAAAAAAAAAATTCTAAGTGCGAGTGGGACCGGCCTGGGGGGCTTCCTTGAAAGCCCATCCGCCCTCCGAGCTCTCCCACCGGTCGTGGGTTGGCGTCCGCCACTGCTCAAAGCGAACTTCAAATTATCTGCTTAATAATGTGGAACACCATTCTTAAGTAGTTTTTCCTTAATTTGGGCTCAACTGGCCGGTAATGATCCCCGGTGTCTGAGATTGATCTCAGTGATCCAAAGAGCCCTGACACGTAATACCATCCATGAGTTTAATTGAAAAACAAAAAATGTAATCTTTATGACACATAAATACAATTTGCATAATAATTTGGAACACAGTGTAGACTTCCAGCGGACCGCGCGCGGCTCGGCTGACGGCGCAGCGCGATCTGGTACCGCTGCGCGGGACGAAACACGCCCCGTGCAGAGTTCCAGGCGGCCGGGAAGACATTTAAGCGCTGCCGCTGCAGCTGCGGCGGGGATTTGCCGTCCTCCGGTGGACACGACGAGTAAATACACCAGCAATCGCACTTACACCGTGTTCCAAATTATTATGCAAGTGACATTTATCTCAGATTTTCCTAAATAGTCGATGCAAAATGAGTCAGCATAATTTTCAAGTCATCAACCATTATTTTGATGAATTCTAATTTTATTGAACAAACCTCCGAATGATCACAGAATTTTTAAAAAATAAAAAACTTAAAATGCACTGTTCCACATTATTACGCACAACAGAGTTTTATAACATTTTATAGGTTTTTATGAACTGAAATGCCCATCTTAAGAATTTACAGCATTAGGAGGTCATATTTACTGAAATCAAAAGCTATTTCAAAGAAAAGACAAACAAGTTACATTTTAACATAGGACCCTTTATTTCAATAAAAAACAAAGTTACATTTTAACATAGGACCCTTTGTTCAACAGCAGCTTCACGATTCTTCCATCCACTGAACTTGTGAGTTTTTGTACAGTTTCTGGTTGAATTTCTTGGCAGGATCTAAGAATAGCCTGCCAGAGCTGCTCTTTGGAATTGAACTGCCTCCCACCTTCGTAGATTTTCTGCTTGACGATGCTCCACAAGTTTTCAATAGGATTGAGGTCAGGGGAGCATGGGGGCCACACCATCAGTTTCTCTCCCTTTATTCCCATAGATGCCAAAGACGTGACGTATTTCTTGCAGCATGAGACGGTGCATTGTCATGCATGAAGATGATCTTTTGACGGAAAGCACGGTTCTTCCTGTTGTACCATGGACAGAAGTGTTGAGTCAGAAATTCCACGTAGTTAACAGACGTAATTTTGACGCCTTCAGGGACCCTAAAGGGGCCAAGCAGCTCTCTCCCCATGATTCCGGCCCAAAACATCACTCCGCCACCTCCCTGCTGACGCCGCAGCCTTGTTGGGCTATCGTGGCCGTCCACACAACCATCCACGACTCCATCCATCTGTAAAGTCAAGTCAAATCAAGTTTATTTGTATAGCCCTAAATCACAAGCAGTCTCAAAGGGCTTCACATTGACAGAAATTGACAATTATTCTCAAAGCATCCCCTGAGCTCTCAAAAGTGCAAGGAAAAACTTAAAAAACCCTACCTGGCCCATCCAAGGTGGCACGGCACTCGTCGGTGAACAGGACTGTCTGAAAATTTGTCTTCATGTAAGTCTGGGCCCACTGCAGCCGTTTCTGCTTGTTCGCGTTGTTCAGGGGTGGCCGAATGGAGGGTTTCCGCACAACTGCAAGCCTCTGGAGGATCCTGCACCTCGTCGTTCGTGGGACTTCACTGGCACCAGCAGCGTCGAATATTTGTTTGCTCGTCTTTAGTGGCATGCTTGCAGCCGCCCTCTTGATTCGATTTGTTTGTCTTGCAGAAACCTTCCTTGTCGTGCCTTTGTCTGCACGAACGCGCGTTTGCTCCGAATCAGCGACGAATTTCTTCAAAGTTCGATGGTCGCGCTTAAGCTTTCGTGCAATATCGAATGTCTGCATACCTTGTCCAAGGCATCGAACGATTTCACGCTTCTCGACAGCAGAGAGATCCTTTTTCCTCCCCATGGTTGAACGAAATGGCCGAACGCTTAAAAACGCGGAACTTAAATAGACTTGTTAATTACTACAATTGCGCTCACCTGGCAGACTACCATGGACTGTACCATGACTGAGGGTGATTTCAGTACTTGAAAAACAAAAAATGTAATCTTTATGACACTTAAATACATTTTGCATAATAATTTGGAACACGGGACCGTGTTCCAAATTATTATGCAAAGGATATTTATCTCAGATTTTCCTAAATAGCTTCCTTGAAATGTTACCCGGCTTTTGAGCTCTCCTGCCGGGCGTGGGTTTGCGTCAGCGCCCGGTAACATTATGGAAGCTAAAAGAAAGAAAAAAGAAACAAATCTAAGTGCGATTGCTGGTGTCTAAATACATTTTGCATAATAATTTGGAACACGGGACCGTGTTCCAAATTATTATGCAAGTGATATTTATCTCAGATTTTCCTAAATAGCTTTACTCGTCGTGCCGACCGGAGGGAGGCCACTCCCCGCCGCAGCTGAACAGTCATCCCGGCCTAGTGGAGGTCTGCGCAGGGGGGGTCTTCCTTGAAATGTTACCCGGCTTTTGAGCTCTCCTGTCCGGCGTGGGTTTGCGTCAGCGGCCGGTGTCATTTACTCGTCGTGCCGACCGGAGGGAGGCCACTCCCCGCCACAGCTGAACAGTCATCCCGGCCTAGTGGAGGTCTGCGCAGGGGGGGTCTTCCTTGAAATGTTACCCGGCTTTTGAGCTCTCCTGTCCGGCGTGGGTTTGCGTCAGCGGCCGGTGTCATTTACTCGTCGTGCCGACCGGAGGGAGGCCACTCCCCGCCGCAGCTGAACAGTCATCCCGGCCTAGTGGAGGTCTGCGCAGGGGGGGTCTTCCTTGAAATGTTACCCGGCTTTTGAGCTCTCCTGTCCGGCGTGGGTTTGCGTCAGCGGCCGGTGTCATTTACTCGTCGTGCCGACCGGAGGGAGGCCACTCCCCGCCACAGCTGAACAGTCATCCCGGCCTAGTGGAGGTCTGCGCAGGGGGGGTCTTCCTTGAAATGTTACCCGGCTTTTGAGCTCTCCTGTCCGGCGTGGGTTTGCGTCAGCGGCCGGTGTCATTTACTCGTCGTGCCGACCGGAGGGAGGCCACTCCCCGCCACAGCTGAACAGTCATCCCGGCCTAGTGGAGGTCTGCGCAGGGGGGGTCTTCCTTGAAATGTTACCCGGCTTTTGAGCTCTCCTGTCCGGCGTGGGTTTGCGTCAGCGGCCGGTGTCATTTACTCGTCGTGCCGACCGGAGGGAGGCCACTCCCCGCCACAGCTGAACAGTCATCCCGGCCTAGTGGAGGTCTGCGCAGGGGGGGTCTTCCTTGAAATGTTACCCGGCTTTTGAGCTCTCCTGTCCGGCGTGGGTTTGCGTCAGCGGCCGGTGTCATTTACTCGTCGTGTCCACCGGAGGGAGGCCACTCCCCGCCGCAGCTGCAGCGGCAGCTTTGAAACGTCATCCCGGCCCCCTGGAACTGTGCGCGGGGGGGGCGATGCGTCCCGTGCGAGGTACCAGGTCGCGCTGCGCCGTCTGCCTGGCCGCTTTGGGCCCGCTGGAAGTCTATTAAAGCTCCGCGATCTCCGCCTCGGTGCTTAAAAAGCGTCCATCCGCTCTCCTGGAGCTTCTTTCGGTCATCTCGTCCGCGTGCACGGCCTGCCGGTGGCACCGGCTGGAGCTCCGCAAAAAGCTCCATTTCTGTTAAAAATGCTTAGCCGCGTCCCTGGAAGCCCAATCGGGCGTAGAAAGTGAGGGGGAAGGCCCCCAAAGCACCGGCTGGAAGTCCCAAAAAAGCTCCATGATTGGTCAATAATGCTTAGCCGCCTCCCTGGAAGCCTAATCGGGCATAAAAAGCTAGGCGGAACGGCCCCAAAGCTCCACACGGAAGTCCCAAAAAAGCTCCATGATTGGTCAATAATGCTTAGCCGCCTCCCTGGAAGCCTAATCGGGCATAAAAAGCTAGGCGGAACGGCCCCAAAGCTCCACACGGAAGTCCCAAAAAAGCTCCATGATTGGTCAATAATGCTTAGCCGCCTCCCTGGAAGCCTAATCGGGCATAAAAAGCTAGGCGGAACGGCCCCAAAGCTCCACACGGAAGTCCCAAAAAAGCTCCATGATTGGTCAATAATGCTTAGCCGCCTCCCTGGAAGCCTAATCGGGCATAAAAAGCTAGGCGGAACGGCCCCAAAGCTCCACACGGAAGTCCCAAAAAAGCTCCATGATTGGTCAATAATGCTTAGCCGCCTCCCTGGAAGCCTAATCGGGCATAAAAAGCTAGGCGGAACGGCCCCAAAGCTCCACACGGAAGTCCCAAAAAAGCTCCATGATTGGTCAATAATGCTTAGCCGCCTCCCTGGAAGCCTAATCGGGCATAAAAAGCTAGGCGGAACGGCCCCAAAGCTCCACACGGAAGTCCCAAAAAAGCTCCATGATTGGTCAATAATGCTTAGCCGCCTCCCTGGAAGCCTAATCGGGCATAAAAAGCTAGGCGGAACGGCCCCAAAGCTCCACACGGAAGTCCCAAAAAAGCTCCATGATTGGTCAATAATGCTTAGCCGCCTCCCTGGAAGCCTAATCGGGCATAAAAAGCTAGGCGGAACGGCCCCAAAGCTCCACACGGAAGTCCCAAAAAAGCTCCATGATTGGTCAATAATGCTTAGCCGCCTCCCTGGAAGCCTAATCGGGCATAAAAAGCTAGGCGGAACGGCCCCAAAGCTCCACACGGAAGTCCCAAAAAAGCTCCATGATTGGTCAATAATGCTTAGCCGCCTCCCTGGAAGCCTAATCGGGCATAAAAAGTTAGGCGGAACGGCTCCAAAGCTCCACACGGAAGTCCCAAAAAAGCTCCATGATTGGTCAATAATGCTTAGCCGCCTCCCTGGAAGCCTAATCGGGCATAAAAAGCTAGGCGGAACGGCCCCAAAGCTCCACACGGAAGTCCCAAAAAAGCTCCATGATTGGTCAATAATGCTTAGCCGCCTCCCTGGAAGCCTAATCGGGCATAAAAAGCTAGGCGGAACGGCCCCAAAGCTCCACACGGAAGTCCCAAAAAAGCTCCATGATTGGTCAATAATGCTTAGCCGCCTCCCTGGAAGCCTAATCGGGCATAAAAAGCTAGGCGGAACGGCCCCAAAGCTCCACACGGAAGTCCCAAAAAAGCTCCATGATTGGTCAATAATGCTTAGCCGCCTCCCTGGAAGCCTAATCGGGCATAAAAAGCTAGGCGGAACGGCCCCAAAGCTCCACACGGAAGTCCCAAAAAAGCTCCATGATTGGTCAATAATGCTTAGCCGCCTCCCTGGAAGCCTAATCGGGCATAAAAAGCTAGGCGGAACGGCCCCAAAGCTCCACACGGAAGTCCCAAAAAAGCTCCATGATTGGTCAATAATGCTTAGCCGCCTCCCTGGAAGCCTAATCGGGCATAAAAAGCTAGGCGGAACGGCCCCAAAGCTCCACACGGAAGTCCCAAAAAAGCTCCATGATTGGTCAATAATGCTTAGCCGCCTCCCTGGAAGCCTAATCGGGCATAAAAAGCTAGGCGGAACGGCCCCAAAGCTCCACACGGAAGTCCCAAAAAAGCTCCATGATTGGTCAATAATGCTTAGCCGCCTCCCTGGAAGCCTAATCGGGCATAAAAAGCTAGGCGGAACGGCCCCAAAGCTCCACACGGAAGTCCCAAAAAAGCTCCATGATTGGTCAATAATGCTTAGCCGCCTCCCTGGAAGCCTAATCGGGCATAAAAAGCTAGGCGGAACGGCCCCAAAGCTCCACACGGAAGTCCCAAAAAAGCTCCATGATTGGTCAATAATGCTTAGCCGCCTCCCTGGAAGCCTAATCGGGCATAAAAAGTTAGGCGGAACGGCTCCAAAGCTCCACACGGAAGTCCCAAAAAAGCTCCATGATTGGTCAATAATGCTTAGCCGCCTCCCTGGAAGCCTAATCGGGCATAAAAAGTTAGGCGGAACGGCCCCAAAGCTCCACACGGAAGTCCCAAAAAAGCTCCATGATTGGTCAATAATGCTTAGCCGCCTCCCTGGAAGCCTAATCGGGCATAAAAAGTTAGGCGGAACGGCCCCAAAGCTCCACACGGAAGTCCGAAAAAAGCTCCATGATTGGTCAATAATGCTTAGCCGCCTCCCTGGAAGCCTAATCGGGCATAAAAAGTTAGGCGGAACGGCCCCAAAGCTCCACACGGAAGTCCGAAAAAAGCTCAAAAATTTTCTAAGTGCCAACGGCTCATTCGCCGTAATGTGTCCGCTCCGCGCTGGTTCCCCGGTCGGCCGCGAATAGCGCAAAATCAGCCTCACGGAAGTTCGAAAAAAGCTCAAAAATTTTCTAAGTGCCAACGGCTCATTCGCCGTAATGTGTCCGCTCCGCGCTGGTTCCCCGGTCGGCCGCGAATAGCGCAAAATCAGCCTCACGGAAGTTCGAAAAAAGCTCAAAAATTTTCTAAGTGCCAACGGCTCATTCGCCGTAATGTGTCCGCTCCGCGCTGGTTCCCCGGTCGGCCGCGAATAGCGCAAAAATCAGCCTAAGTGCAGTACCAACCTTGGCGTGTTGGTGCGCCAGAGTACGATGAGTTGGTCCCCCTAGTCACTGTACTCATTACCTTTACCCCCTAATCGCAAAATATAGTCAGAACGTATATGCAGAAGACTATTTTTTTCTTTTTTAAAATTTTCTAAGTGCCAGCGGATGCTGGCACACGAACTGTCCGAGCTACGACGGTTCTCCGGTCGGACAGCGAGGGTGAAAAAGCGGTCCTAAAATCACCGAGGGCTGCCGCACAAGTTGTCCGAGTGGCGACGGTTCCCCGGTCGGCCACGAATGTCGAAAATTCGGCCTCTCCACCACGGAGGTCGGTGAGAATTTCAGAATATTTTCTAAGTGCCAACGGCTCTTGCGCCGTAAAGTGTCCGCTTTGCCTGGTTCCCTCGGTCGGCCACAAATAGCGAAAAATCAGCCTCTCCTTCTGGAGCTCGCCTAAGTGCCAACGGCTCTTGCGCCGTAATGTGTCCGCTTTGTCTGGTTCCCTCGGTCGGCCACAAAC
The DNA here is from genome assembly GCF_033458585.1 of Syngnathus typhle. Classification (NCBI taxonomy): domain Eukaryota; kingdom Metazoa; phylum Chordata; class Actinopteri; order Syngnathiformes; family Syngnathidae; genus Syngnathus; species Syngnathus typhle. Next base: position 39,949 of record NW_026872185.1, read on the forward strand.
GGCGAAAAATCAGCCTCTCCTTCTGGAGCTCGTGCCAACTTTGGCGAATATTTTCTAAGTGCCAACGGCTCTTGCGCCGTAAAGTGTCCGCTTTGCCTGGTTCCCTCGGTCGGCCACAAATAGCGAAAAATCAGCCTCTCCTTCTGGAGCTCGCCTAAGTGCCAACGGCTCTTGCGCCGTAATGTGTCCGCTTTGTCTGGTTCCCTCGGTCGGCCACAAACGGCGAAAAATCAGCCTCTCATTCTGGAGCTCGTGCCAACTTTGGCGAATATTTTCTAAGTGCCAACGGCTCTTGCGCCGTAATGTGTCCGCTTTGCCTGGTTCCCTCGGTCGGCCACAAATAGCGAAAAAATCAGCCTCTCCTTCTGGAGCTCGCCTAAGTGCCAACGGCTCTTGCGCCGTAATGTGTCCGCTTTGCCTGGTTCCCTCGGTCGGCCACAAACGGCGAAAAATCAGCCTCTCATTCTGGAGCTCGTGCCAACTTTGGCGAATATTTTCTAAGTGCCAACGGCTCTTGCGCCGTAATGTGTCCGCTTTGCCTGGTTCCCTCGGTCGGCCACGAACGGCGAAAAATCAGCCTCTCCTTCTGGAGCTCGCCTAAGTGCCAACGGCTCTTGCGCCGTAATGTGTCCGCTTTGCCTGGTTCCCTCGGTCGGCCACAAACGGCGAAAAATCAGCCTCTCCTTCTGGAGCTCGCCTAAGTGCCAACGGCTCTTGCGCCGTAATGTGTCCGCTTTGCCTGGTTCCCTCGGTCGGCCACAAATAGCGAAAAACCAGCCTCTCCTTCTGGAGCTCGCCTAAGTGCCAACGGCTCTTGCGCCGTAATGTGTCCGCTTTGCCTGGTTCCCTCGGTCGGCCACAAACGGCGAAAAATCAGCCTCTCCTTCTGGAGCTCGCCTAAGTGCCAACGGCTCTTGCGCCGTAATGTGTCCGCTTTGCCTGGTTCCCTCGGTCGGCCACAAATAGCGAAAAACCAGCCTCTCCTTCTGGAGCTCGCGCCAACTTTGTCAAAAAATTTCTAAGTGCCAACGGCTCTTGCGCCGTAAAGTGTCCGCTTTGCCTGGTTCCCTCGGTCGGCCACAAATAGCGAAAAATCAGCCTCTCCTTCTGGAGCTCGTGCCAACTTTGGCGAATATTTTCTAAGTGCCAACGGCTCTTGCGCCGTAAAGTGTCCGCTTTGCCTGGTTCCCTCGGTCGGCCACAAATAGCGAAAAATCAGCCTCTCCTTCTGGAGCTCGCCTAAGTGCCAACGGCTCTTGCGCCGTAATGTGTCCGCTTTGTCTGGTTCCCTCGGTCGGCCACAAACGGCGAAAAATCAGCCTCTCCTTCTGGAGCTCGTGCCAACTTTGGCGAATATTTTCTAAGTGCCAACGGCTCTTGCGCCGTAAAGTGTCCGCTTTGCCTGGTTCCCTCGGTCGGCCACAAATAGCGAAAAATCAGCCTCTCCTTCTGGAGCTCGCCTAAGTGCCAACGGCTCTTGCGCCGTAATGTGTCCGCTTTGTCTGGTTCCCTCGGTCGGCCACAAACGGCGAAAAATCAGCCTCTCATTCTGGAGCTCGTGCCAACTTTGGCGAATATTTTCTAAGTGCCAACGGCTCTTGCGCCGTAATGTGTCCGCTTTGCCTGGTTCCCTCGGTCGGCCACAAATAGCGAAAAAATCAGCCTCTCCTTCTGGAGCTCGCCTAAGTGCCAACGGCTCTTGCGCCGTAATGTGTCCGCTTTGCCTGGTTCCCTCGGTCGGCCACAAACGGCGAAAAATCAGCCTCTCATTCTGGAGCTCGTGCCAACTTTGGCGAATATTTTCTAAGTGCCAACGGCTCTTGCGCCGTAATGTGTCCGCTTTGCCTGGTTCCCTCGGTCGGCCACGAACGGCGAAAAATCAGCCTCTCCTTCTGGAGCTCGCCTAAGTGCCAACGGCTCTTGCGCCGTAATGTGTCCGCTTTGCCTGGTTCCCTCGGTCGGCCACAAACGGCGAAAAATCAGCCTCTCCTTCTGGAGCTCGCCTAAGTGCCAACGGCTCTTGCGCCGTAATGTGTCCGCTTTGCCTGGTTCCCTCGGTCGGCCACAAATAGCGAAAAACCAGCCTCTCCTTCTGGAGCTCGCCTAAGTGCCAACGGCTCTTGCGCCGTAATGTGTCCGCTTTGCCTGGTTCCCTCGGTCGGCCACAAACGGCGAAAAATCAGCCTCTCCTTCTGGAGCTCGCCTAAGTGCCAACGGCTCTTGCGCCGTAATGTGTCCGCTTTGCCTGGTTCCCTCGGTCGGCCACAAATAGCGAAAAACCAGCCTCTCCTTCTGGAGCTCGCCTAAGTGCCAACGGCTCTTGCGCCGTAATGTGTCCGCTTTGCCTGGTTCCCTCGGTCGGCCACAAACGGCGAAAAATCAGCCTCTCCTTCTGGAGCTCGCCTAAGTGCCAACGGCTCTTGCGCCGTAATGTGTCCGCTTTGCCTGGTTCCCTCGGTCGGCCACAAATAGCGAAAAACCAGCCTCTCCTTCTGGAGCTCGCCTAAGTGCCAACGGCTCTTGCGCCGTAATGTGTCCGCTTTGCCTGGTTCCCTCGGTCGGCCACAAACGGCGAAAAATCAGCCTCTCCTTCTGGAGCTCGCCTAAGTGCCAACGGCTCTTGCGCCGTAATGTGTCCGCTTTGCCTGGTTCCCTCGGTCGGCCACAAATAGCGAAAAACCAGCCTCTCCTTCTGGAGCTCGCCTAAGTGCCAACGGCTCTTGCGCCGTAATGTGTCCGCTTTGCCTGGTTCCCTCGGTCGGCCACAAACGGCGAAAAATCAGCCTCTCCTTCTGGAGCTCGCCTAAGTGCCAACGGCTCTTGCGCCGTAATGTGTCCGCTTTGCCTGGTTCCCTCGGTCGGCCACAAATAGCGAAAAACCAGCCTCTCCTTCTGGAGCTCGCCTAAGTGCCAACGGCTCTTGCGCCGTAATGTGTCCGCTTTGCCTGGTTCCCTCGGTCGGCCACAAACGGCGAAAAATCAGCCTCTCCTTCTGGAGCTCGCCTAAGTGCCAACGGCTCTTGCGCCGTAATGTGTCCGCTTTGCCTGGTTCCCTCGGTCGGCCACAAATAGCGAAAAACCAGCCTCTCCTTCTGGAGCTCGCGCCAACTTTGTCAAAAAATTTCTAAGTGCCAACGGCTCTTGCGCCGTAAAGTGTCCGCTTTGCCTGGTTCCCTCGGTCGGCCACAAATAGCGAAAAATCAGCCTCTCCTTCTGGAGCTCGTGCCAACTTTGGCGAATATTTTCTAAGTGCCAACGGCTCTTGCGCCGTAATGTGTCCGCTTTGCCTGGTTCCCTCGGTCGGCCACAAATAGCGAAAAATCAGCCTCTCCTTCTGGAGCTCGCCTAAGTGCCAACGGCTCTTGCGCCGTAATGTGTCCGCTTTGTCTGGTTCCCTCGGTCGGCCACAAACGGCGAAAAATCAGCCTCTCCTTCTGGAGCTCGTGCCAACTTTGGCGAATATTTTCTAAGTGCCAACGGCTCTTGCGCCGTAAAGTGTCCGCTTTGCCTGGTTCCCTCGGTCGGCCACAAATAGCGAAAAATCAGCCTCTCCTTCTGGAGCTCGTGCCAACTTTGGCGAATATTTTCTAAGTGCCAACGGCTCTTGCGCCGTAATGTGTCCGCTTTGCCTGGTTCCCTCGGTCGGCCACAAATAGCGAAAAAATCAGCCTCTCCTTCTGGAGCTCGCCTAAGTGCCAACGGCTCTTGCGCCGTAATGTGTCCGCTTTGCCTGGTTCCCTCGGTCGGCCACAAACGGCGAAAAATCAGCCTCTCATTCTGGAGCTCGTGCCAACTTTGGCGAATATTTTCTAAGTGCCAACGGCTCTTGCGCCGTAATGTGTCCGCTTTGCCTGGTTCCCTCGGTCGGCCACGAACGGCGAAAAATCAGCCTCTCCTTCTGGAGCTCGCCTAAGTGCCAACGGCTCTTGCGCCGTAATGTGTCCGCTTTGCCTGGTTCCCTCGGTCGGCCACAAACGGCGAAAAATCAGCCTCTCCTTCTGGAGCTCGCCTAAGTGCCAACGGCTCTTGCGCCGTAATGTGTCCGCTTTGCCTGGTTCCCTCGGTCGGCCACAAATAGCGAAAAACCAGCCTCTCCTTCTGGAGCTCGCCTAAGTGCCAACGGCTCTTGCGCCGTAATGTGTCCGCTTTGCCTGGTTCCCTCGGTCGGCCACAAACGGCGAAAAATCAGCCTCTCCTTCTGGAGCTCGCCTAAGTGCCAACGGCTCTTGCGCCGTAATGTGTCCGCTTTGCCTGGTTCCCTCGGTCGGCCACAAATAGCGAAAAACCAGCCTCTCCTTCTGGAGCTCGCCTAAGTGCCAACGGCTCTTGCGCCGTAATGTGTCCGCTTTGCCTGGTTCCCTCGGTCGGCCACAAACGGCGAAAAATCAGCCTCTCCTTCTGGAGCTCGCGCCAACTTTGTCAAAAAATTTCTAAGTGCCAACGGCTCTTGCGCCGTAAAGTGTCCGCTTTGCCTGGTTCCCTCGGTCGGCCACAAATAGCGAAAAATCAGCCTCTCCTTCTGGAGCTCGTGCCAACTTTGGCGAATATTTTCTAAGTGCCAACGGCTCTTGCGCCGTAATGTGTCCGCTTTGCCTGGTTCCCTCGGTCGGCCACAAATAGCGAAAAATCAGCCTCTCCTTCTGGAGCTCGCCTAAGTGCCAACGGCTCTTGCGCCGTAAAGTGTCCGCTTTGTCTGGTTCCCTCGGTCGGCCACAAACGGCGAAAAATCAGCCTCTCCTTCTGGAGCTCGTGCCAACTTTGGCGAATATTTTCTAAGTGCCAACGGCTCTTGCGCCGTAAAGTGTCCGCTTTGTCTGGTTCCCTCGGTCGGCCACAAATAGCGAAAAATCAGCCTCTCCTTCTGGAGCTCGCGCAAGTGCCAACGGCTCTTGCGCCGTAAAGTGTCCGCTTTGTCTGGTTCCCTCGGTCGGCCACAAATAGCGAAAAATCAGCCTCTCCTTCTGGAGCTCGTGCCAACTTTGGCGAATATTTTCTAAGTGCCAACGGCTCTTGCGCCGTAATGTGTCCGCTTTGTCTGGTTCCCTCGGTCGGCCACAAATAGCGAAAAATCAGCCTCTCCTTCTGGAGCTCGTGCCAACTTTGGCGAATATTTTCTAAGTGCCAACGGCTCTTGCGCCGTAAAGTGTCCGCTTTGCCTGGTTCCCTCGGTCGGCCACAAATAGCGAAAAATCAGCCTCTCCTTCTGGAGCTCGCGCCAACTTTGTCAAAAAATTTCTAAGTGCCAACGGCTCTTGCGCCGTAAAGTGTCCGCTTTGCCTGGTTCCCTCGGTCGGCCACAAATAGCGAAAAATCAGCCTCTCCTTCTGGAGCTCGCGCCAACTTTGTCAAAAAATTTCTAAGTGCCAACGGCTCTTGCGCCGTAAAGTGTCCGCTTTGCCTGGTTCCCTCGGTCGGCCACAAATAGCGAAAAATCAGCCTCTCCTTCTGGAGCTCGCGCCAACTTTGTCGAAAAATTTCTAAGTGCCAACGGCTCTTGCGCCGTAAAGTGTCCGCTTTGTCTGGTTCCCTCGGTCGGCCGCAAATAGCGAAAAATCAGCCTCTCGCCCGTCAGGTACCAGGCGTTGGGGTACCAGGGGTAAGTGCAGTACCAGCTTTGGTCTGTTGGTGCGCCAGAGTACGATGAGTTGGTCCCCCTAGTCACTGTACTCATTACCTTTACCCCCAAATCGCAAAATATAGTCAGAACGAGTGTGGGGAACACAAGTTTTGGCCCCGAGAACCAGGCGGCTGGTGTCTCTAGCGATGTGTTCCCCCCCAAAAAGTGTTCACATGCTCGGACAGCGAACCTAGGAGCTACCGCAAAGCACTCTGGAAGTGCAAGAGCGAAAAATTTTCTAAGTACAAAAACTCTCGAAAATTTTCAAAGTGTCACAGTGCTCGAAAATTTTCAAAGTGCTACATGCTTTCCATCCAAGGAAGGAATAGTGGAGGACCGGCCGCCTCCTTAAACACAAGCCGGCGGAACGACGGGGAGGACCGGCCGCCTCCTTAAACACAGGCCGGTGGAACGTTTGGCAGAATTCTTCTCGTGGAGGACCGGCCGCCTCCTTAAACACAAGCCGGCGGAACGACGGGGAGGACCGGCCGCCTCCTTAAACACAGGCCGGTGGAACGTTTGGCAGAATTCTTCTCGTGGAGGACCGGCCGCCTCCTTAAACACAGGCCGGTGGGAACGGTTGGCAGAATTGCGTGACGGCCGCCTGCTCCCGGCGTCCGCACGTGAACGAACACCCCCTCCCGGGGACGGCCGTCTGCTCCCGACCGCCGTCCTTCACCCCCTCACCTTCCGGACCCCCGTCTGCTCCCGGCGGGCCTCCGAGTACCCCCACCTTCTCCCGAACTGACCGACAGGCAATGAGACCCGCCTTGGTAGGGCCCCCACCGGCCCCGGCTCGCGCCGGCGTTGGGTGGACGGTTCCTCCCCACTTGCGGGTCGCTCTCCACGGAGGACCGGTCGCCTCACTAAACATAGGCCGGGCGAAAATCTGCGAATGTTATACATCCAAGGAGGGAGGACCGCGCCGCCTCCTTAAACCACCGGCCGGGCGAAAATCTGCGAATGTTATACATCCAAGGAGGGAGGACCGGCCGCCTCCTTAAACCACCGGCCGGGCGAAAATATGCGAATGTTATACATCCAAGGAGGGAGGACCGGTCGCCTCACTAAACATAGGCCGGGCGAAAATCTGCGAATGTTATACATCCAAGGAGGGAGGACCGGCCGCCTCCTTAAACCACCGGCCGGGCGAAAATCTGCGAATGTTATACATCCAAGAAAGGAAGGAAGGAGGGAACCGGCCGCCTCCTTAAACACAGGCCGGGCGAAAATCTGCGAATCTTATCCATCCAAGGACGGAGGACCGGCCGCCTCCTTAAACACAGGCCGGTAGGAACGGTTGGCAGAATCGCGTGACGGCCGCCTGCTCCCGGCGTCCGCACGTGAACGAACACCCCCTCCCGGGGACGGCCGTCTGCTCCCGGCCGCCGTCCTTCACCCCCCTCAGCTTCCGGACCCCCGTCTGCTCCCGGCGGGCCTCCGAGTACCCTCCCCTTCTCCCGAACTGACCGACTGGCACTCATGACCCGCCTTGGTAGGGCCCCCACCGGCCCCGGCTCGCGCCGGCGTTGGGTGGACGGTTCCTCCCCACTTGCGGGTCGCACTCTAGCGCCTCGGCCGCCGCGAGAGCGTGCGCTACGCGCCGCCCCCGCAGGCCTTGGCGCGACCGAACGGCAGCGAGACCGAGACGCCCCGAATCACCCACCTAGAGGAAATCAACGGAGGCCGAGCGCGCGATCCGATTGCGGCACGCCGCGTGGGTGTCCGCCGGCCGCGCCGGTCTACCGCGAATGCTGTTTCTCAAACCCTTGCCTAACCAGACGGCACCGCGGGATGTGTTGTCGCAACTCTGCTCGACTATCCGAATAGCCTTTCCCGACTACCGCGTTGCGGGAGGCGTCTTTCGTGCCGCCGGTGGCGTATGACCTTCCGCGAGAGGCGTGCGGGCTCGGGGGGGCCGCAACGACCGAGTCT
>NW_026872186.1:0-5000 GCF_033458585.1 Syngnathus typhle
CTCTCCTTCTGGAGCTCGCCTAAGTGCCAACGGCTCTTGCGCCGTAATGTGTCCGCTTTGCCTGGTTCCCTCGGTCGGCCACAAATAGCGAAAAACCAGCCTCTCCTTCTGGAGCTCGCCTAAGTGCCAACGGCTCTTGCGCCGTAATGTGTCCGCTTTGCCTGGTTCCCTCGGTCGGCCACAAACGGCGAAAAATCAGCCTCTCCTTCTGGAGCTCGCCTAAGTGCCAACGGCTCTTGCGCCGTAATGTGTCCGCTTTGCCTGGTTCCCTCGGTCGGCCACAAATAGCGAAAAACCAGCCTCTCCTTCTGGAGCTCGCCTAAGTGCCAACGGCTCTTGCGCCGTAATGTGTCCGCTTTGCCTGGTTCCCTCGGTCGGCCACAAACGGCGAAAAATCAGCCTCTCCTTCTGGAGCTCGCCTAAGTGCCAACGGCTCTTGCGCCGTAATGTGTCCGCTTTGCCTGGTTCCCTCGGTCGGCCACAAATAGCGAAAAACCAGCCTCTCCTTCTGGAGCTCGCCTAAGTGCCAACGGCTCTTGCGCCGTAATGTGTCCGCTTTGCCTGGTTCCCTCGGTCGGCCACAAACGGCGAAAAATCAGCCTCTCCTTCTGGAGCTCGCCTAAGTGCCAACGGCTCTTGCGCCGTAATGTGTCCGCTTTGCCTGGTTCCCTCGGTCGGCCACAAATAGCGAAAAACCAGCCTCTCCTTCTGGAGCTCGCCTAAGTGCCAACGGCTCTTGCGCCGTAATGTGTCCGCTTTGCCTGGTTCCCTCGGTCGGCCACAAACGGCGAAAAATCAGCCTCTCCTTCTGGAGCTCGCCTAAGTGCCAACGGCTCTTGCGCCGTAATGTGTCCGCTTTGCCTGGTTCCCTCGGTCGGCCACAAATAGCGAAAAACCAGCCTCTCCTTCTGGAGCTCGCCTAAGTGCCAACGGCTCTTGCGCCGTAATGTGTCCGCTTTGCCTGGTTCCCTCGGTCGGCCACAAACGGCGAAAAATCAGCCTCTCCTTCTGGAGCTCGCCTAAGTGCCAACGGCTCTTGCGCCGTAATGTGTCCGCTTTGCCTGGTTCCCTCGGTCGGCCACAAATAGCGAAAAACCAGCCTCTCCTTCTGGAGCTCGCCTAAGTGCCAACGGCTCTTGCGCCGTAATGTGTCCGCTTTGCCTGGTTCCCTCGGTCGGCCACAAACGGCGAAAAATCAGCCTCTCCTTCTGGAGCTCGCCTAAGTGCCAACGGCTCTTGCGCCGTAATGTGTCCGCTTTGCCTGGTTCCCTCGGTCGGCCACAAATAGCGAAAAACCAGCCTCTCCTTCTGGAGCTCGCCTAAGTGCCAACGGCTCTTGCGCCGTAATGTGTCCGCTTTGCCTGGTTCCCTCGGTCGGCCACAAATAGCGAAAAATCAGCCTCTCCTTCTGGAGCTCGCCTAAGTGCCAACGGCTCTTGCGCCGTAATGTGTCCGCTTTGCCTGGTTCCCTCGGTCGGCCACAAATAGCGAAAAACCAGCCTCTCCTTCTGGAGCTCGCGCCAACTTTGTCAAAAAATTTCTAAGTGCCAACGGCTCTTGCGCCGTAAAGTGTCCGCTTTGCCTGGTTCCCTCGGTCGGCCACAAATAGCGAAAAATCAGCCTCTCCTTCTGGAGCTCGTGCCAACTTTGGCGAATATTTTCTAAGTGCCAACGGCTCTTGCGCCGTAATGTGTCCGCTTTGCCTGGTTCCCTCGGTCGGCCACAAATAGCGAAAAATCAGCCTCTCCTTCTGGAGCTCGCCTAAGTGCCAACGGCTCTTGCGCCGTAAAGTGTCCGCTTTGTCTGGTTCCCTCGGTCGGCCACAAACGGCGAAAAATCAGCCTCTCCTTCTGGAGCTCGTGCCAACTTTGGCGAATATTTTCTAAGTGCCAACGGCTCTTGCGCCGTAAAGTGTCCGCTTTGTCTGGTTCCCTCGGTCGGCCACAAATAGCGAAAAATCAGCCTCTCCTTCTGGAGCTCGCGCAAGTGCCAACGGCTCTTGCGCCGTAAAGTGTCCGCTTTGTCTGGTTCCCTCGGTCGGCCACAAATAGCGAAAAATCAGCCTCTCCTTCTGGAGCTCGTGCCAACTTTGGCGAATATTTTCTAAGTGCCAACGGCTCTTGCGCCGTAATGTGTCCGCTTTGTCTGGTTCCCTCGGTCGGCCACAAATAGCGAAAAATCAGCCTCTCCTTCTGGAGCTCGTGCCAACTTTGGCGAATATTTTCTAAGTGCCAACGGCTCTTGCGCCGTAAAGTGTCCGCTTTGCCTGGTTCCCTCGGTCGGCCACAAATAGCGAAAAATCAGCCTCTCCTTCTGGAGCTCGCGCCAACTTTGTCAAAAAATTTCTAAGTGCCAACGGCTCTTGCGCCGTAAAGTGTCCGCTTTGCCTGGTTCCCTCGGTCGGCCACAAATAGCGAAAAATCAGCCTCTCCTTCTGGAGCTCGCGCCAACTTTGTCAAAAAATTTCTAAGTGCCAACGGCTCTTGCGCCGTAAAGTGTCCGCTTTGCCTGGTTCCCTCGGTCGGCCACAAATAGCGAAAAATCAGCCTCTCCTTCTGGAGCTCGCGCCAACTTTGTCGAAAAATTTCTAAGTGCCAACGGCTCTTGCGCCGTAAAGTGTCCGCTTTGTCTGGTTCCCTCGGTCGGTCCGCAAATAGCGAAAAATCAGCCTCTCGCCCGTCAGGTACCAGGCGTTGGGGTACCAGGGGTAAGTGCAGTACCAGCTTTGGTCTGTTGGTGCGCCAGAGTACGATGAGTTGGTCCCCCTAGTCACTGTACTCATTACCTTTACCCCCAAATCGCAAAATATAGTCAGAACGAGTGTGGGGAACACAAGTTTTGGCCCCGAGAACCAGGCGGCTGGTGTCTCTAGCGATGTGTTCCCCCCCAAAAAGTGTTCACATGCTCGGACAGCGAACCTAGGAGCTACCGCAAAGCACTCTGGAAGTGCAAGAGCGAAAAATTTTCTAAGTACAAAAACTCTCGAAAATTTTCAAAGTGTCACAGTGCTCGAAAATTTTCAAAGTGCTACATGCTTTCCATCCAAGGAAGGAATAGTGGAGGACCGGCCGCCTCCTTAAACACAAGCCGGCGGAACGACGGGGAGGACCGGCCGCCTCCTTAAACACAGGCCGGTGGAACGTTTGGCAGAATTCTTCTCGTGGAGGACCGGCCGCCTCCTTAAACACAAGCCGGCGGAACGACGGGGAGGACCGGCCGCCTCCTTAAACACAGGCCGGTGGAACGTTTGGCAGAATTCTTCTCGTGGAGGACCGGCCGCCTCCTTAAACACAGGCCGGTGGGAACGGTTGGCAGAATTGCGTGACGGCCGCCTGCTCCCGGCGTCCGCACGTGAACGAACACCCCCTCCCGGGGACGGCCGTCTGCTCCCGACCGCCGTCCTTCACCCCCTCACCTTCCGGACCCCCGTCTGCTCCCGGCGGGCCTCCGAGTACCCCCACCTTCTCCCGAACTGACCGACAGGCAATGAGACCCGCCTTGGTAGGGCCCCCACCGGCCCCGGCTCGCGCCGGCGTTGGGTGGACGGTTCCTCCCCACTTGCGGGTCGCTCTCCACGGAGGACCGGTCGCCTCACTAAACATAGGCCGGGCGAAAATCTGCGAATGTTATACATCCAAGGAGGGAGGACCGGCCGCCTCCTTAAACCACCGGCCGGGCGAAAATATGCGAATGTTATACATCCAAGGAGGGAGGACCGGTCGCCTCACTAAACATAGGCCGGGCGAAAATCTGCGAATGTTATACATCCAAGGAGGGAGGACCGGCCGCCTCCTTAAACCACCGGCCGGGCGAAAATCTGCGAATGTTATACATCCAAGAAAGGAAGGAAGGAGGGAACCGGCCGCCTCCTTAAACACAGGCCGGGCGAAAATCTGCGAATCTTATCCATCCAAGGACGGAGGACCGGCCGCCTCCTTAAACACAGGCCGGTAGGAACGGTTGGCAGAATCGCGTGACGGCCGCCTGCTCCCGGCGTCCGCACGTGAACGAACACCCCCTCCCGGGGACGGCCGTCTGCTCCCGGCCGCCGTCCTTCACCCCCCTCAGCTTCCGGACCCCCGTCTGCTCCCGGCGGGCCTCCGAGTACCCTCCCCTTCTCCCGAACTGACCGACTGGCACTCATGACCCGCCTTGGTAGGGCCCCCACCGGCCCCGGCTCGCGCCGGCGTTGGGTGGACGGTTCCTCCCCACTTGCGGGTCGCACTCTAGCGCCTCGGCCGCCGCGAGAGCGTGCGCTACGCGCCGCCCCCGCAGGCCTTGGCGCGACCGAACGGCAGCGAGACCGAGACGCCCCGAATCACCCACCTAGAGGAAATCAACGGAGGCCGAGCGCGCGATCCGATTGCGGCACGCCGCGTGGGTGTCCGCCGGCCGCGCCGGTCTACCGCGAATGCTGTTTCTCAAACCCTTGCCTAACCAGACGGCACCGCGGGATGTGTTGTCGCAACTCTGCTCGACTATCCGAATAGCCTTTCCCGACTACCGCGTTGCGGGAGGCGTCTTTCGTGCCGCCGGTGGCGTATGACCTTCCGCGAGAGGCGTGCGGGCTCGGGGGGGCCGCAACGACCGAGTCTGACTCGGACGGGGCGCAGCTTCCCTCCCGGTCACAGCAATAAGCGCCGAACGCAGCGTTGGTCACCAGCCACCCCGGCGGGTTCGTCGGGAGCGCCGGTACCCTTCCGTAGCTAGTTGCCAGCTGGCCACAGCGGGCCGCACCGACCGAGTCTGACTCGGACGGGGCGCAGCTTCCCGTCTGGGTGACAGCGGCGCTGAGGACGGCGGGGCGGCCGGAACCCCTTCGACCCCCCGGCTCCCACCAGTGTCGATCAAACTCCGCATCCTGGCCGTAGCGCGAGACCGGCGGGCCGCAACGACCGAGTCTGACTCGGACGGGGCGCAGCTTCCCGCTTGGGCCTCGGCGCGCGCGCCTCGCGCGGGCAAGTCGCCGGCACAGCGCCGCGCCCCCGACCCCCGCTTTA
>NW_026872186.1:12500-15000 GCF_033458585.1 Syngnathus typhle
AGGGGCTGCATGGCTGGGCGACCTTCCTGACCCGAAAGGTGAGAATATTCTCTCTGGCGCTACTTGTGTTCGGTAGTGTCTTGGACTCTGTGCGGGCTGATATCTCTGCTGGAGAGATGAAAGTTTTGAGACTGTGGTTTTCAGACACCCCGCACTGGCCGGCTAACGCAATCAACTAGGTGAGAGTGTTCTCCCTGAGCGCTACTTGTGTTCGGTAGTGTCTCGGATTCTGTGCGGTCTGATGTCTCTGATAGAGGGATGAAAGTCTTTGAGACTGCGAGGCTCCCGAGCTTATGTCTGTTCCCGGCTTTGGCTCGTAAGTAAACTCCCCAGGGTGGGCGCTTGTTCCCAGCGGCCAAACTTACCCCCTCCCTCCCGACCGGTCCCTGTCTGTTCCCGACGGCCACCGGGTACCCCCCCAACTTTCCCAAACTGACCGACTGGCAATATAGACTCGCCTTGGAAAGGGCCCCTGCCGGCCTCGGCCTAGGCCGACGTTGGGCGGACGGTTCCTCTCCCTGTGAGTCGCACTCTAACACCTCTGTAGGCTTGCTTAGCGTTCGCTCAGCGCTCTGTTGGTATGCAGGGTGTGACCGTATGGTAGCGAGACCGAGATGACCCGAATCTGCGCACTGGTGTGGGCGGCGCCTAGTGGTATGGAACGGAGGCCAGGCCGAGTGGGTGGGTGTCACGTGGATGCCTATGTGCTCGCTTGGACCTTTGCCGAATGCGTTTCTCAAATCCTTTTGGGGCGAATATGTGGTGTACGGGGGGTAGTGGCCAGTTTGTTGCAGGCCGCTTTCCTCCCCGTTGATGAGCTCCATAGCTCTCTGGGCTTTTGTAGCTCCGGGCAGTTGGGTTGCGAGTTGTCCGTTGGCCAGCTTTACGGGGGGTGAGTCTGACACTATGTGGCAGGCCTCTCCTTAGTGGGTTGGACTGCGGTGGCTTACGAGTTGGTGCTAGGCTGCGCGGCCTAGCAGACGGCTGCTCGAGGTGGATCTCGATGTATAGCTCTATAGTATCGGGGGACTTTGTTCTCCTGTGTGTTCTCACGGTAGTGGGGCAGTAGCATGTCTGATATCTTACGGACCACCCAGGGTAGCCGTTCTGGGTTACCAAAATTGGCTGAGGCGCAGCTAGGTGGGGGGCTGCTGCTGCTCGAGCGACCTCCCCGTGACGTGCTTGAGGTTGGGCACGTGTGCGGCCAGCGGATCAACCTCTCCGGGGGCCATGGGGACCAACCACCGGAGGCATTGCTCGGGGTCCCCGAACGGCTTGTAGTCACTTCTACGGGCCATGGTTGCAAAAACTCCTTGGTTAGGAAGTCCGTACAGACAGAGGCACAGGATCAGAGCCACAGTCAGTCAGGCCGAAGGAGCGGGTGGACCCCGGCTGGCGAAGCTCTTGAGAACTCCTCAGCGGTGTCAATGACCTCCGTTGCCTCGGGTATGAGAGTTGGGGTGGCGGGGGTCGCATTAGCGCTGCGGCCTGCTCTCCGTGGTGGCGTGAATGAAGATGCGGGAGAGGGCCCGTCTGGAAATCGGCATGAGGGGGTCCGAGGCCTCCGGACCAAGTGATGGTAGGAGTCTCGGATGGTGAAGCTTATGGAAAGGTACAGGTATCATAAGCGGAAAATGTGTTGTTGGAATCGGAGAGTCTGGAGAGCAGGTGAGGTGGAATGGGGGTCCCTGTGCGGTCGTGCGGCAGGCGGTGCGTCCGGTGTGCGTTGGCGAGCCCTGGCTGCCCCAGAAATGGACCTGCCCCTCGTCGCTTCCAGATCTGGTGATGAATAGAGTTCTGGAAGAGCTGCTGGCGGGGGGTGTGGAGCATCGGGCCACCGCTGCCTTAGTCAAGAAAGCAGGTCGGGAGCCTAGCCTGATCGAGTCCTCTGCTTTGGATCTCATGAAAGCCCTGGGGGGTAAGGTAGTGTGGCCGACAAAGTCCGCGGGGTCCAGACCTCGAGACCGATGGAAGACGGGTTGGGCGAGGCGGCTCGTCCAACGTGGGAGAGTGTTCTGTCACCAGCAGCGCGGCTATTCTGTAATGAGGAAGGGGCTGGCACGGCGGATCTTGGATGGTCTGACGCCCCGTAGCTGTGATTTGCCGCTGGAGTTGGTGGATGAACACTTTGGAGTAAGTGGGGAACGGTCAGGCCGTTTTATGGACTAAGGGCTTCGGGGTGGGACTGACCGCGGATGACGATTCATTCTACCACCCGATCCTGGGGCCGGAAGTTGTATCTAACTTGGCTAAGATGAGGAATTGCTCTGCGTCGGGCCCAGACGGGATCAGGAAGCGGGCTCTTCTTGACTGGGACCCGGACGGTACGCAACTGGCGAGGCTGTTTACGACATGGATGGTGCGTGGAGTCGTTCCCCAAGTCTTCAAGGAGTGCAAGACCCGGTTGCTACCCAGATCAACTGACCCTACTGAGCTGGATATAGTATCTAGCTGGAGGCCTGGGACTGTGGGGTCAGTCGTGCTGGGGTTGTTTGGGCGG
>NW_026872186.1:20000-37500 GCF_033458585.1 Syngnathus typhle
ACTCTCCCCGGACAACAAAGCACGTCCCCCTCCTGAGTGGACAAAAAAAATCCACTCCTGGTACCTAGAATTTTCTCCAGCGGCGGGCTGGGAGTCTAATCTTTCTCCTGGCCGAGAAAAGAGCACTCTCCCCGGACAACAAAGCACGTCCCCCTCCTGAGTGGACAAAAAAAATCCACTCCTGGTACCTAAGATTTTCTCCAGCGGCGGGCTGGGAGTCTAATCTTTCTCCTGGCAGAGAAAAGAGCACTTTCCCCCGGACAACAAAGCACGTCCCCCTCCTGAGTGGACAAAAAAAATCCACTCCTGGTACCTAGAATTTTCTCCAGCGGCGGGCTGGGAGTCTAATCTTTCTCCTGGCCGAGAAAAGAGCACTTTCCCCCGGACACCAAACCAGCCAACGTCCCCCTCCTGAGTGGACAAAAAAAATCCACTCCTGGTACCTAAAATTTTCTCCAGCGGCGGGCTTGGGACGAAAATCAATCTTCCTCCCGAAATTAAACCACTATTGGCGGACGCCAGCCCCAAGCGCCAGCCCCGACCGCCACCCCCCGACCGCCACAAGGCGACCGCCACAAGGCGACCGCCACAAGGCGACCGCCACCGGCCCCAAGCGCCAGCCCCGACCGCCACCCCCCGACCGCCACAAGGCGACCGCCACAAGGCGACCGCCACAAGGCGACCGCCACCGGCCCCAAGCGCCAGCCCCGACCGCCACCCCCCGACCGCCACAAGGCGACCGCCACAAGGCGACCGCCACCGGCCCCAAGCGCCAGCCCCGACCGCCACCCCCCGACCGCCACAAGGCGACCGCCACAAGGCGACCGCCACAAGGCGACCGCCACAAGGCGACCGCCACAAGGCGACCGCCACTGGCCCCAAGCGCCAGCCCCGACCGCCACCCCCCGACCGCCACAAGGCGACCGCCACAAGGCGACCGCCACAAGGCGACCGCCACAAGGCGACCGCCACAAGGCGACCGCCACTGGCCCCAAGCGCCAGCCCCGACCGCCACCCCCCGACCGCCACAAGGCGACCGCCACAAGGCGACCGCCACCGGCCCCAAGCGCCAGCCCCGACCGCCACCCCCCGACCGCCACAAGGCGACCGCCACAAGGCGTTAGTGGCCGCGCCCGGTACTTTACTGGACCCTATTTGGCCCGCGGACCGGCCGGCGTCGCTTCCTTGAATGCTTAGCCGCCTTTCGAGCTGCCATGCCGGGCTTGAGTTAGTGGTTTGCGCCCGGTACTTTACTGGACCCTATTTGGCCCGCGGACCGGCCGGCGTCGCTTCCTTGAATGCTTAGCCGCCTTTCGAGCTGCCATGCCGGGCTTGAGTTAGTGGTTTGCGCCCGGTACTCTACGTTAAAAGTCAGGCGGAACGGCTCTGAAGCTCCAGACGGTGCTTCCTTGAATGCTTAGCCGCCTTTCGAGCTGCCATGCCGGGCTTGAGTTAGTGGTTTGCGCCCGGTACTCTACGTTAAAAGTCAGGCGGAACGGCTCTGAAGCTCCAGACGGTGCTTCCTTGAATGCTTAGCCGCCTTTCGAGCTGCCATGCCGGGCTTGAGTTAGTGGTTTGCGCCCGGTACTCTACGTTAAAAGTCAGGCGGAACGGCTCTGAAGCTCCAGACGGTGCTTCCTTGAATGCTTAGCCGCCTTTCGAGCTGCCATGCCGGGCTTGAGTTAGTGGTTTGCGCCCGGTACTCTACGTTAAAAGTCAGGCGGAACGGCTCTGAAGCTCCAGACGGTGCTTCCTTGAATGCTTAGCCGCCTTTCGAGCTGCCATGCCGGGTTAGTGGTTTGGCGCCCGGGGTACTCTCTCTTGAAAAGGGTCAGGCGGAACGGCTCTGAAGCTCCAGACGGTGCTTCCTTGAATGCTTAGCCGCCTTTCGAGCTGCCATGCCGGGCTTGAGTTAGTGGTTTGCGCCCGGTACTCTACGTTAAAAGTCAGGCGGAACGGCTCTGAAGCTCCAGACGGTGCTTCCTTGAATGCTTAGCCGCCTTTCGAGCTGCCATGCCGGGCTTGAGTTAGTGGTTTGCGCCCGGTACTCTACGTTAAAAGTCAGGCGGAACGGCTCTGAAGCTCCAGACGGTGCTTCCTTGAATGCTTAGCCGCCTTTCGAGCTGCCATGCCGGGCTTGAGTTAGTGGTTTGCGCCCGGTACTCTACGTTAAAAGTCAGGCGGAACGGCTCTGAAGCTCCAGACGGTGCTTCCTTGAATGCTTAGCCGCCTTTCGAGCTGCCATGCCGGGCTTGAGTTAGTGGTTTGCGCCCGGTACTCTACGTTAAAAGTCAGGCGGAACGGCTCTGAAGCTCCAGACGGTGCTTCCTTGAATGCTTAGCCGCCTTTCGAGCTGCCATGCCGGGCTTGAGTTAGTGGTTTGCGCCCGGTACTCTACGTTAAAAGTCAGGCGGAACGGCTCTGAAGCTCCAGACGGTGCTTCCTTGAATGCTTAGCCGCCTTTCGAGCTGCCATGCCGGGCTTGAGTTAGTGGTTTGCGCCCGGTACTCTACGTTAAAAGTCAGGCGGAACGGCTCTGAAGCTCCAGACGGTGCTTCCTTGAATGCTTAGCCGCCTTTCGAGCTGCCATGCCGGGCTTGTGTTAGTGGTTTGCGCCCGGTACTCTACGTTAAAAGTCAGGCGGAACGGCTCTGAAGCTCCAGACGGTGCTTCCTTGAATGCTTAGCCGCCTTTCGAGCTGCCATGCCGGGCTTGAGTTAGTGGTTTGCGCCCGGTACTCTACGTTAAAAGTCAGGCGGAACGGCTCTGAAGCTCCAGACGGTGCTTCCTTGAATGCTTAGCCGCCTTTCGAGCTGCCATGCCGGGCTTGAGTTAGTGGTTTGCGCCCGGTACTCTACGTTAAAAGTCAGGCGGAACGGCTCTGAAGCTCCAGACGGTGCTTCCTTGAATGCTTAGCCGCCTTTCGAGCTGCCATGCCGGGCTTGAGTTAGTGGTTTGCGCCCGGTACTCTACGTTAAAAGTCAGGCGGAACGGCTCTGAAGCTCCAGACGGTGCTTCCTTGAATGCTTAGCCGCCTTTCGAGCTGCCATGCCGGGCTTGAGTTAGTGGTTTGCGCCCGGTACTCTACGTTAAAAGTCAGGCGGAACGGCTCTGAAGCTCCAGACGGTGCTTCCTTGAATGCTTAGCCGCCTTTCGAGCTGCCATGCCGGGCTTGAGTTAGTGGTTTGCGCCCGGTACTCTACGTTAAAAGTCAGGCGGAACGGCTCTGAAGCTCCAGACGGTGCTTCCTTGAATGCTTAGCCGCCTTTCGAGCTGCCATGCCGGGCTTGAGTTAGTGGTTTGCGCCCGGTACTCTACGTTAAAAGTCAGGCGGAACGGCTCTGAAGCTCCAGACGGTGCTTCCTTGAATGCTTAGCCGCCTTTCGAGCTGCCATGCCGGGCTTGAGTTAGTGGTTTGCGCCCGGTACTCTACGTTAAAAGTCAGGCGGAACGGCTCTGAAGCTCCAGACGGTGCTTCCTTGAATGCTTAGCCGCCTTTCGAGCTGCCATGCCGGGCTTGAGTTAGTGGTTTGCGCCCGGTACTCTACGTTAAAAGTCAGGCGGAACGGCTCTGAAGCTCCAGACGGTGCTTCCTTGAATGCTTAGCCGCCTTTCGAGCTGCCATGCCGGGCTTGAGTTAGTGGTTTGCGCCCGGTACTCTACGTTAAAAGTCAGGCGGAACGGCTCTGAAGCTCCAGACGGTGCTTCCTTGAATGCTTAGCCGCCTTTCGAGCTGCCATGCCGGGCTTGAGTTAGTGGTTTGCGCCCGGTACTCTACGTTAAAAGTCAGGCGGAACGGCTCTGAAGCTCCAGACGGTGCTTCCTTGAATGCTTAGCCGCCTTTCGAGCTCTCCTGCCCGGCGTGGGTTTCGCGTCCGCGCCCGGTACATTATGGAAGCCAAAAAAAAAAAAAATTCTAAGTGCGAGTGGGACCGGCCTGGGGGGCTTCCTTGAAAGCCCATCCGCCCTCCGAGCTCTCCCACCGGTCGTGGGTTGGCGTCCGCCACTGCTCAAAGCGAACTTCAAATTATCTGCTTAATAATGTGGAACACCATTCTTAAGTAGTTTTTCCTTAATTTGGGCTCAACTGGCCGGTAATGATCCCCGGTGTCTGAGATTGATCTCAGTGATCCAAAGAGCCCTGACACGTAATACCATCCATGAGTTTAATTGAAAAACAAAAAATGTAATCTTTATGACACATAAATACAATTTGCATAATAATTTGGAACACAGTGTAGACTTCCAGCGGACCGCGCGCGGCTCGGCTGACGGCGCAGCGCGATCTGGTACCGCTGCGCGGGACGAAACACGCCCCGTGCAGAGTTCCAGGCGGCCGGGAAGACATTTAAGCGCTGCCGCTGCAGCTGCGGCGGGGATTTGCCGTCCTCCGGTGGACACGACGAGTAAATACACCAGCAATCGCACTTACACCGTGTTCCAAATTATTATGCAAGTGACATTTATCTCAGATTTTCCTAAATAGTCGATGCAAAATGAGTCAGCATAATTTTCAAGTCATCAACCATTATTTTGATGAATTCTAATTTTATTGAACAAACCTCCGAATGATCACAGAATTTTTAAAAAATAAAAAACTTAAAATGCACTGTTCCACATTATTACGCACAACAGAGTTTTATAACATTTTATAGGTTTTTATGAACTGAAATGCCCATCTTAAGAATTTACAGCATTAGGAGGTCATATTTACTGAAATCAAAAGCTATTTCAAAGAAAAGACAAACAAGTTACATTTTAACATAGGACCCTTTATTTCAATAAAAAACAAAGTTACATTTTAACATAGGACCCTTTGTTCAACAGCAGCTTCACGATTCTTCCATCCACTGAACTTGTGAGTTTTTGTACAGTTTCTGGTTGAATTTCTTGGCAGGATCTAAGAATAGCCTGCCAGAGCTGCTCTTTGGAATTGAACTGCCTCCCACCTTCGTAGATTTTCTGCTTGACGATGCTCCACAAGTTTTCAATAGGATTGAGGTCAGGGGAGCATGGGGGCCACACCATCAGTTTCTCTCCCTTTATTCCCATAGATGCCAAAGACGTTGACGTATTTCTTGCAGCATGAGACGGTGCATTGTCATGCATGAAGATGATCTTTTGACGGAAAGCACGGTTCTTCCTGTTGTACCATGGACAGAAGTGTTGAGTCAGAAATTCCACGTAGTTAACAGACGTAATTTTGACGCCTTCAGGGACCCTAAAGGGGCCAAGCAGCTCTCTCCCCATGATTCCGGCCCAAAACATCACTCCGCCACCTCCCTGCTGACGCCGCAGCCTTGTTGGGCTATCGTGGCCGTCCACCAACCATCCACGACTCCATCCATCTGTAAAGTCAAGTCAAATCAAGTTTATTTGTATAGCCCTAAATCACAAGCAGTCTCAAAGGGCTTCACATAGACAGAAATTGACAATTATTCTCAAAGCATCCCCTGAGCTCTCAAAAGTGCAAGGAAAAACTTAAAAAACCCTACCTGGCCCATCCAAGGTGGCACGGCACTCGTCGGTGAACAGGACTGTCTGAAAATTTGTCTTCATGTAAGTCTGGGCCCACTGCAGCCGTTTCTGCTTGTTCGCGTTGTTCAGGGGTGGCCGAATGGAGGGTTTCCGCACAACTGCAAGCCTCTGGAGGATCCTGCACCTCGTCGTTCGTGGGACTTCACTGGCACCAGCAGCGTCGAATATTTGTTTGCTCGTCTTTAGTGGCATGCTTGCAGCCGCCCTCTTGATTCGATTTGTTTGTCTTGCAGAAACCTTCCTTGTCGTGCCTTTGTCTGCACGAACGCGCGTTTGCTCCGAATCAGCGACGAATTTCTTCAAAGTTCGATGGTCGCGCTTAAGCTTTCGTGCAATATCGAATGTCTGCATACCTTGTCCAAGGCATCGAACGATTTCACGCTTCTCGACAGCAGAGAGATCCTTTTTCCTCCCCATGGTTGAACGAAATGGCCGAACGCTTAAAAACGCGGAACTTAAATAGACTTGTTAATTACTACAATTGCGCTCACCTGGCAGACTACCATGGACTGTACCATGACTGAGGGTGATTTCAGTACTTGAAAAACAAAAAATGTAATCTTTATGACACTTAAATACATTTTGCATAATAATTTGGAACACGGGACCGTGTTCCAAATTATTATGCAAAGGATATTTATCTCAGATTTTCCTAAATAGCTTCCTTGAAATGTTACCCGGCTTTTGAGCTCTCCTGCCGGGCGTGGGTTTGCGTCAGCGCCCGGTAACATTATGGAAGCTAAAAGAAAGAAAAAAGAAACAAATCTAAGTGCGATTGCTGGTGTCTAAATACATTTTGCATAATAATTTGGAACACGGGACCGTGTTCCAAATTATTATGCAAGTGATATTTATCTCAGATTTTCCTAAATAGCTTTACTCGTCGTGCCGACCGGAGGGAGGCCACTCCCCGCCGCAGCTGAACAGTCATCCCGGCCTAGTGGAGGTCTGCGCAGGGGGGGTCTTCCTTGAAATGTTACCCGGCTTCCGAGCCCTCCTGCCGGGCGTGGGTTTGCGTCAGCGCCCGGTAACATTATGGAAGCTAAAAGAAAGAAAAAAGAAACAAATCTAAGAGCAAGTGCTGGTGTATTTACTCGTCGTGTCCACCGGAGGGAGGCAACTCCCCGCCGCAGCTGCAGAGGCAGCTTTGAAAAGTCATCCCGGCCTAGTGGAGGTCTGCGCAGGGGGGGTCTTCCTTGAAATGTTACCCGGCTTTTGAGCTCTCCTGTCCGGCGTGGGTTTGCGTCAGCGGCCGGTGTCATTTACTCGTCGTGCCGACCGGAGGGAGGCCACTCCCCGCCGCAGCTGAACAGTCATCCCGGCCTAGTGGAGGTCTGCGCAGGGGGGGTCTTCCTTGAAATGTTACCCGGCTTTTGAGCTCTCCTGCCGGGCGTGGGTTTGCGTCAGCGCCCGGTAACATTATGGAAGCTAAAAGAAAGAAAAAAGAAACAAATCTAAGTGCGATTGCTGGTGTCTAAATACATTTTGCATAATAATTTGGAACACGGGACCGTGTTCCAAATTATTATGCAAGTGATATTTATCTCAGATTTTCCTAAATAGCTTTACTCGTCGTGCCGACCGGAGGGAGGCCACTCCCCGCCGCAGCTGAACAGTCATCCCGGCCTAGTGGAGGTCTGCGCAGGGGGGGTCTTCCTTGAAATGTTACCCGGCTTCCGAGCTCTCCTGCCGGGCGTGGGTTTGCGTCAGCGCCCGGTAACATTATGGAAGCTAAAAGAAAGAAAAAAGAAACAAATCTAAGAGCAAGTGCTGGTGTATTTACTCGTCGTGTCCACCGGAGGGAGGCAACTCCCCGCCGCAGCTGCAGAGGCAGCTTTGAAAAGTCATCCCGGCCTAGTGGAGGTCTGCGCAGGGGGGGTCTTCCTTGAAATGTTACCCGGCTTTTGAGCTCTCCTGTCCGGCGTGGGTTTGCGTCAGCGGCCGGTGTCATTTACTCGTCGTGCCGACCGGAGGGAGGCCACTCCCCGCCGCAGCTGAACAGTCATCCCGGCCTAGTGGAGGTCTGCGCAGGGGGGGTCTTCCTTGAAATGTTACCCGGCTTTTGAGCTCTCCTGCCGGGCGTGGGTTTGCGTCAGCGCCCGGTAACATTATGGAAGCTAAAAGAAAGAAAAAAGAAACAAATCTAAGTGCGATTGCTGGTGTCTAAATACATTTT
This sequence comes from Syngnathus typhle, assembly GCF_033458585.1. Classification (NCBI taxonomy): domain Eukaryota; kingdom Metazoa; phylum Chordata; class Actinopteri; order Syngnathiformes; family Syngnathidae; genus Syngnathus; species Syngnathus typhle. The sequence continues at coordinate 27,715 of NW_026872186.1, forward strand.
GCATAATAATTTGGAACACGGGACCGTGTTCCAAATTATTATGCAAGTGATATTTATCTCAGATTTTCCTAAATAGCTTTACTCGTCGTGCCGACCGGAGGGAGGCCACTCCCCGCCGCAGCTGAACAGTCATCCCGGCCTAGTGGAGGTCTGCGCAGGGGGGGTCTTCCTTGAAATGTTACCCGGCTTCCGAGCTCTCCTGCCGGGCGTGGGTTTGCGTCAGCGCCCGGTAACATTATGGAAGCTAAAAGAAAGAAAAAAGAAACAAATCTAAGAGCAAGTGCTGGTGTATTTACTCGTCGTGTCCACCGGAGGGAGGCAACTCCCCGCCGCAGCTGCAGAGGCAGCTTTGAAAAGTCATCCCGGCCTAGTGGAGGTCTGCGCAGGGGGGGTCTTCCTTGAAATGTTACCCGGCTTTTGAGCTCTCCTGTCCGGCGTGGGTTTGCGTCAGCGGCCGGTGTCATTTACTCGTCGTGCCGACCGGAGGGAGGCCACTCCCCGCCACAGCTGAACAGTCATCCCGGCCTAGTGGAGGTCTGCGCAGGGGGGGTCTTCCTTGAAATGTTACCCGGCTTTTGAGCTCTCCTGTCCGGCGTGGGTTTGCGTCAGCGGCCGGTGTCATTTACTCGTCGTGCCGACCGGAGGGAGGCCACTCCCCGCCACAGCTGAACAGTCATCCCGGCCTAGTGGAGGTCTGCGCAGGGGGGGTCTTCCTTGAAATGTTACCCGGCTTTTGAGCTCTCCTGTCCGGCGTGGGTTTGCGTCAGCGGCCGGTGTCATTTACTCGTCGTGCCGACCGGAGGGAGGCCACTCCCCGCCACAGCTGAACAGTCATCCCGGCCTAGTGGAGGTCTGCGCAGGGGGGGTCTTCCTTGAAATGTTACCCGGCTTTTGAGCTCTCCTGTCCGGCGTGGGTTTGCGTCAGCGGCCGGTGTCATTTACTCGTCGTGCCGACCGGAGGGAGGCCACTCCCCGCCACAGCTGAACAGTCATCCCGGCCTAGTGGAGGTCTGCGCAGGGGGGGTCTTCCTTGAAATGTTACCCGGCTTTTGAGCTCTCCTGTCCGGCGTGGGTTTGCGTCAGCGGCCGGTGTCATTTACTCGTCGTGCCGACCGGAGGGAGGCCACTCCCCGCCACAGCTGAACAGTCATCCCGGCCTAGTGGAGGTCTGCGCAGGGGGGGTCTTCCTTGAAATGTTACCCGGCTTTTGAGCTCTCCTGTCCGGCGTGGGTTTGCGTCAGCGGCCGGTGTCATTTACTCGTCGTGCCGACCGGAGGGAGGCCACTCCCCGCCACAGCTGAACAGTCATCCCGGCCTAGTGGAGGTCTGCGCAGGGGGGGTCTTCCTTGAAATGTTACCCGGCTTTTGAGCTCTCCTGTCCGGCGTGGGTTTGCGTCAGCGGCCGGTGTCATTTACTCGTCGTGCCGACCGGAGGGAGGCCACTCCCCGCCACAGCTGAACAGTCATCCCGGCCTAGTGGAGGTCTGCGCAGGGGGGGTCTTCCTTGAAATGTTACCCGGCTTTTGAGCTCTCCTGTCCGGCGTGGGTTTGCGTCAGCGGCCGGTGTCATTTACTCGTCGTGCCGACCGGAGGGAGGCCACTCCCCGCCACAGCTGAACAGTCATCCCGGCCTAGTGGAGGTCTGCGCAGGGGGGGTCTTCCTTGAAATGTTACCCGGCTTTTGAGCTCTCCTGTCCGGCGTGGGTTTGCGTCAGCGGCCGGTGTCATTTACTCGTCGTGTCCACCGGAGGGAGGCCACTCCCCGCCGCAGCTGCAGCGGCAGCTTTGAAACGTCATCCCGGCCCCCTGGAACTGTGCGCGGGGGGGGCGATGCGTCCCGTGCGAGGTACCAGGTCGCGCTGCGCCGTCTGCCTGGCCGCTTTGGGCCCGCTGGAAGTCTATTAAAGCTCCGCGATCTCCGCCTCGGTGCTTAAAAAGCGTCCATCCGCTCTCCTGGAGCTTCTTTCGGTCATCTCGTCCGCGTGCACGGCCTGCCGGTGGCACCGGCTGGAGCTCCGCAAAAAGCTCCATTTCTGTTAAAAATGCTTAGCCGCGTCCCTGGAAGCCCAATCGGGCGTAGAAAGTGAGGGGGAAGGCCCCCAAAGCACCGGCTGGAAGTCCCAAAAAAGCTCCATGATTGGTCAATAATGCTTAGCCGCCTCCCTGGAAGCCTAATCGGGCATAAAAAGCTAGGCGGAACGGCCCCAAAGCTCCACACGGAAGTCCCAAAAAAGCTCCATGATTGGTCAATAATGCTTAGCCGCCTCCCTGGAAGCCTAATCGGGCATAAAAAGCTAGGCGGAACGGCCCCAAAGCTCCACACGGAAGTCCCAAAAAAGCTCCATGATTGGTCAATAATGCTTAGCCGCCTCCCTGGAAGCCTAATCGGGCATAAAAAGCTAGGCGGAACGGCCCCAAAGCTCCACACGGAAGTCCCAAAAAAGCTCCATGATTGGTCAATAATGCTTAGCCGCCTCCCTGGAAGCCTAATCGGGCATAAAAAGCTAGGCGGAACGGCCCCAAAGCTCCACACGGAAGTCCCAAAAAAGCTCCATGATTGGTCAATAATGCTTAGCCGCCTCCCTGGAAGCCTAATCGGGCATAAAAAGCTAGGCGGAACGGCCCCAAAGCTCCACACGGAAGTCCCAAAAAAGCTCCATGATTGGTCAATAATGCTTAGCCGCCTCCCTGGAAGCCTAATCGGGCATAAAAAGTTAGGCGGAACGGCCCCAAAGCTCCACACGGAAGTCCCAAAAAAGCTCCATGATTGGTCAATAATGCTTAGCCGCCTCCCTGGAAGCCTAATCGGGCATAAAAAGCTAGGCGGAACGGCCCCAAAGCTCCACACGGAAGTCCCAAAAAAGCTCCATGATTGGTCAATAATGCTTAGCCGCCTCCCTGGAAGCCTAATCGGGCATAAAAAGTTAGGCGGAACGGCTCCAAAGCTCCACACGGAAGTCCCAAAAAAGCTCCATGATTGGTCAATAATGCTTAGCCGCCTCCCTGGAAGCCTAATCGGGCATAAAAAGTTAGGCGGAACGGCCCCAAAGCTCCACACGGAAGTCCCAAAAAAGCTCCATGATTGGTCAATAATGCTTAGCCGCCTCCCTGGAAGCCTAATCGGGCATAAAAAGTTAGGCGGAACGGCCCCAAAGCTCCACACGGAAGTCCGAAAAAAGCTCAAAAATTTTCTAAGTGCCAACGGCTCATTCGCCGTAATGTGTCCGCTCCGCGCTGGTTCCCCGGTCGGCCGCGAATAGCGCAAAATCAGCCTCACGGAAGTTCGAAAAAAGCTCAAAAATTTTCTAAGTGCCAACGGCTCATTCGCCGTAATGTGTCCGCTCCGCGCTGGTTCCCCGGTCGGCCGCGAATAGCGCAAAATCAGCCTCACGGAAGTTCGAAAAAAGCTCAAAAATTTTCTAAGTGCCAACGGCTCATTCGCCGTAATGTGTCCGCTCCGCGCTGGTTCCCCGGTCGGCCGCGAATAGCGCAAAAATCAGCCTAAGTGCAGTACCAACCTTGGCGTGTTGGTGCGCCAGAGTACGATGAGTTGGTCCCCCTAGTCACTGTACTCATTACCTTTACCCCCTAATCGCAAAATATAGTCAGAACGTATATGCAGAAGACTATTTTTTTCTTTTTTAAAATTTTCTAAGTGCCAGCGGATGCTGGCACACGAACTGTCCGAGCTACGACGGTTCTCCGGTCGGACAGCGAGGGTGAAAAAGCGGTCCTAAAATCACCGAGGGCTGCCGCACAAGTTGTCCGAGTGGCGACGGTTCCCCGGTCGGCCACGAATGTCGAAAATTCGGCCTCTCCACCACGGAGGTCGGTGAGAATTTCAGAATATTTTCTAAGTGCCAACGGCTCTTGCGCCGTAAAGTGTCCGCTTTGCCTGGTTCCCTCGGTCGGCCACAAATAGCGAAAAATCAGCCTCTCCTTCTGGAGCTCGCCTAAGTGCCAACGGCTCTTGCGCCGTAATGTGTCCGCTTTGTCTGGTTCCCTCGGTCGGCCACAAACGGCGAAAAATCAGCCTCTCCTTCTGGAGCTCGTGCCAACTTTGGCGAATATTTTCTAAGTGCCAACGGCTCTTGCGCCGTAAAGTGTCCGCTTTGCCTGGTTCCCTCGGTCGGCCACAAATAGCGAAAAATCAGCCTCTCCTTCTGGAGCTCGCCTAAGTGCCAACGGCTCTTGCGCCGTAATGTGTCCGCTTTGTCTGGTTCCCTCGGTCGGCCACAAACGGCGAAAAATCAGCCTCTCATTCTGGAGCTCGTGCCAACTTTGGCGAATATTTTCTAAGTGCCAACGGCTCTTGCGCCGTAATGTGTCCGCTTTGCCTGGTTCCCTCGGTCGGCCACAAATAGCGAAAAAATCAGCCTCTCCTTCTGGAGCTCGCCTAAGTGCCAACGGCTCTTGCGCCGTAATGTGTCCGCTTTGCCTGGTTCCCTCGGTCGGCCACAAACGGCGAAAAATCAGCCTCTCATTCTGGAGCTCGTGCCAACTTTGGCGAATATTTTCTAAGTGCCAACGGCTCTTGCGCCGTAATGTGTCCGCTTTGCCTGGTTCCCTCGGTCGGCCACAAATAGCGAAAAAATCAGCCTCTCCTTCTGGAGCTCGCCTAAGTGCCAACGGCTCTTGCGCCGTAATGTGTCCGCTTTGTCTGGTTCCCTCGGTCGGCCACAAACGGCGAAAAATCAGCCTCTCATTCTGGAGCTCGTGCCAACTTTGGCGAATATTTTCTAAGTGCCAACGGCTCTTGCGCCGTAATGTGTCCGCTTTGCCTGGTTCCCTCGGTCGGCCACAAATAGCGAAAAAATCAGCCTCTCCTTCTGGAGCTCGCCTAAGTGCCAACGGCTCTTGCGCCGTAATGTGTCCGCTTTGCCTGGTTCCCTCGGTCGGCCACAAACGGCGAAAAATCAGCCTCTCATTCTGGAGCTCGTGCCAACTTTGGCGAATATTTTCTAAGTGCCAACGGCTCTTGCGCCGTAATGTGTCCGCTTTGCCTGGTTCCCTCGGTCGGCCACGAACGGCGAAAAATCAGCCTCTCCTTCTGGAGCTCGCCTAAGTGCCAACGGCTCTTGCGCCGTAATGTGTCCGCTTTGCCTGGTTCCCTCGGTCGGCCACAAATAGCGAAAAACCAGCCTCTCCTTCTGGAGCTCGCCTAAGTGCCAACGGCTCTTGCGCCGTAATGTGTCCGCTTTGCCTGGTTCCCTCGGTCGGCCACAAATAGCGAAAAACCAGCCTCTCCTTCTGGAGCTCGCCTAAGTGCCAACGGCTCTTGCGCCGTAATGTGTCCGCTTTGCCTGGTTCCCTCGGTCGGCCACAAACGGCGAAAAACCAGCCTCTCCTTCTGGAGCTCGCCTAAGTGCCAACGGCTCTTGCGCCGTAATGTGTCCGCTTTGCCTGGTTCCCTCGGTCGGCCACAAATAGCGAAAAATCAGCCTCTCCTTCTGGAGCTCGCCTAAGTGCCAACGGCTCTTGCGCCGTAATGTGTCCGCTTTGCCTGGTTCCCTCGGTCGGCCACAAATAGCGAAAAACCAGCCTCTCCTTCTGGAGCTCGCCTAAGTGCCAACGGCTCTTGCGCCGTAATGTGTCCGCTTTGCCTGGTTCCCTCGGTCGGCCACAAACGGCGAAAAACCAGCCTCTCCTTCTGGAGCTCGCCTAAGTGCCAACGGCTCTTGCGCCGTAATGTGTCCGCTTTGCCTGGTTCCCTCGGTCGGCCACAAATAGCGAAAAACCAGCCTCTCCTTCTGGAGCTCGCCTAAGTGCCAACGGCTCTTGCGCCGTAATGTGTCCGCTTTGCCTGGTTCCCTCGGTCGGCCACAAACGGCGAAAAATCAGCCTCTCCTTCTGGAGCTCGCCTAAGTGCCAACGGCTCTTGCGCCGTAATGTGTCCGCTTTGCCTGGTTCCCTCGGTCGGCCACAAATAGCGAAAAACCAGCCTCTCCTTCTGGAGCTCGCCTAAGTGCCAACGGCTCTTGCGCCGTAATGTGTCCGCTTTGCCTGGTTCCCTCGGTCGGCCACAAACGGCGAAAAATCAGCCTCTCCTTCTGGAGCTCGCCTAAGTGCCAACGGCTCTTGCGCCGTAATGTGTCCGCTTTGCCTGGTTCCCTCGGTCGGCCACAAATAGCGAAAAACCAGCCTCTCCTTCTGGAGCTCGCCTAAGTGCCAACGGCTCTTGCGCCGTAATGTGTCCGCTTTGCCTGGTTCCCTCGGTCGGCCACAAACGGCGAAAAATCAGCCTCTCCTTCTGGAGCTCGCCTAAGTGCCAACGGCTCTTGCGCCGTAATGTGTCCGCTTTGCCTGGTTCCCTCGGTCGGCCACAAATAGCGAAAAACCAGCCTCTCCTTCTGGAGCTCGCCTAAGTGCCAACGGCTCTTGCGCCGTAATGTGTCCGCTTTGCCTGGTTCCCTCGGTCGGCCACAAACGGCGAAAAATCAGCCTCTCCTTCTGGAGCTCGCCTAAGTGCCAACGGCTCTTGCGCCGTAATGTGTCCGCTTTGCCTGGTTCCCTCGGTCGGCCACAAATAGCGAAAAACCAGCCTCTCCTTCTGGAGCTCGCGCCAACTTTGTCAAAAAATTTCTAAGTGCCAACGGCTCTTGCGCCGTAAAGTGTCCGCTTTGCCTGGTTCCCTCGGTCGGCCACAAATAGCGAAAAATCAGCCTCTCCTTCTGGAGCTCGCCTAAGTGCCAACGGCTCTTGCGCCGTAATGTGTCCGCTTTGCCTGGTTCCCTCGGTCGGCCACAAATAGCGAAAAACCAGCCTCTCCTTCTGGAGCTCGCGCCAACTTTGTCAAAAAATTTCTAAGTGCCAACGGCTCTTGCGCCGTAAAGTGTCCGCTTTGCCTGGTTCCCTCGGTCGGCCACAAATAGCGAAAAATCAGCCTCTCCTTCTGGAGCTCGTGCCAACTTTGGCGAATATTTTCTAAGTGCCAACGGCTCTTGCGCCGTAATGTGTCCGCTTTGCCTGGTTCCCTCGGTCGGCCACAAATAGCGAAAAATCAGCCTCTCCTTCTGGAGCTCGCCTAAGTGCCAACGGCTCTTGCGCCGTAAAGTGTCCGCTTTGTCTGGTTCCCTCGGTCGGCCACAAACGGCGAAAAATCAGCCTCTCCTTCTGGAGCTCGTGCCAACTTTGGCGAATATTTTCTAAGTGCCAACGGCTCTTGCGCCGTAAAGTGTCCGCTTTGTCTGGTTCCCTCGGTCGGCCACAAATAGCGAAAAATCAGCCTCTCCTTCTGGAGCTCGCGCAAGTGCCAACGGCTCTTGCGCCGTAAAGTGTCCGCTTTGTCTGGTTCCCTCGGTCGGCCACAAATAGCGAAAAATCAGCCTCTCCTTCTGGAGCTCGTGCCAACTTTGGCGAATATTTTCTAAGTGCCAACGGCTCTTGCGCCGTAAAGTGTCCGCTTTGTCTGGTTCCCTCGGTCGGCCACAAATAGCGAAAAATCAGCCTCTCCTTCTGGAGCTCGCGCAAGTGCCAACGGCTCTTGCGCCGTAAAGTGTCCGCTTTGTCTGGTTCCCTCGGTCGGCCACAAATAGCGAAAAATCAGCCTCTCCTTCTGGAGCTCGTGCCAACTTTGGCGAATATTTTCTAAGTGCCAACGGCTCTTGCGCCGTAATGTGTCCGCTTTGTCTGGTTCCCTCGGTCGGCCACAAATAGCGAAAAATCAGCCTCTCCTTCTGGAGCTCGCGCAAGTGCCAACGGCTCTTGCGCCGTAAAGTGTCCGCTTTGTCTGGTTCCCTCGGTCGGCCACAAATAGCGAAAAATCAGCCTCTCCTTCTGGAGCTCGTGCCAACTTTGGCGAATATTTTCTAAGTGCCAACGGCTCTTGCGCCGTAATGTGTCCGCTTTGTCTGGTTCCCTCGGTCGGCCACAAATAGCGAAAAATCAGCCTCTCCTTCTGGAGCTCGTGCCAACTTTGGCGAATATTTTCTAAGTGCCAACGGCTCTTGCGCCGTAAAGTGTCCGCTTTGCCTGGTTCCCTCGGTCGGCCACAAATAGCGAAAAATCAGCCTCTCCTTCTGGAGCTCGCGCCAACTTTGTCAAAAAATTTCTAAGTGCCAACGGCTCTTGCGCCGTAAAGTGTCCGCTTTGCCTGGTTCCCTCGGTCGGCCACAAATAGCGAAAAATCAGCCTCTCCTTCTGGAGCTCGCGCCAACTTTGTCGAAAAATTTCTAAGTGCCAACGGCTCTTGCGCCGTAAAGTGTCCGCTTTGTCTGGTTCCCTCGGTCGGCCGCAAATAGCGAAAAATCAGCCTCTCGCCCGTCAGGTACCAGGCGTTGGGGTACCAGGGGTAAGTGCAGTACCAGCTTTGGTCTGTTGGTGCGCCAGAGTACGATGAGTTGGTCCCCCTAGTCACTGTACTCATTACCTTTACCCCCAAATCGCAAAATATAGTCAGAACGAGTGTGGGGAACACAAGTTTTGGCCCCGAGAACCAGGCGGCTGGTGTCTCTAGCGATGTGTTCCCCCCCAAAAAGTGTTCACATGCTCGGACAGCGAACCTAGGAGCTACCGCAAAGCACTCTGGAAGTGCAAGAGCGAAAAATTTTCTAAGTACAAAAACTCTCGAAAATTTTCAAAGTGTCACAGTGCTCGAAAATTTTCAAAGTGCTACATGCTTTCCATCCAAGGAAGGAATAGTGGAGGACCGGCCGCCTCCTTAAACACAAGCCGGCGGAACGACGGGGAGGACCGGCCGCCTCCTTAAACACAGGCCGGTGGAACGTTTGGCAGAATTCTTCTCGTGGAGGACCGGCCGCCTCCTTAAACACAAGCCGGCGGAACGACGGGGAGGACCGGCCGCCTCCTTAAACACAGGCCGGTGGAACGTTTGGCAGAATTCTTCTCGTGGAGGACCGGCCGCCTCCTTAAACACAGGCCGGTGGGAACGGTTGGCAGAATTGCGTGACGGCCGCCTGCTCCCGGCGTCCGCACGTGAACGAACACCCCCTCCCGGGGACGGCCGTCTGCTCCCGACCGCCGTCCTTCACCCCCTCACCTTCCGGACCCCCGTCTGCTCCCGGCGGGCCTCCGAGTACCCCCACCTTCTCCCGAACTGACCGACAGGCAATGAGACCCGCCTTGGTAGGGCCCCCACCGGCCCCGGCTCGCGCCGGCGTTGGGTGGACGGTTCCTCCCCACTTGCGGGTCGCTCTCCACGGAGGACCGGTCGCCTCACTAAACATAGGCCGGGCGAAAATCTGCGAATGTTATACATCCAAGGAGGGAGGACCGGCCGCCTCCTTAAACCACCGGCCGGGCGAAAATATGCGAATGTTATACATCCAAGGAGGGAGGACCGGTCGCCTCACTAAACATAGGCCGGGCGAAAATCTGCGAATGTTATACATCCAAGGAGGGAGGACCGGCCGCCTCCTTAAACCACCGGCCGGGCGAAAATCTGCGAATGTTATACATCCAAGAAAGGAAGGAAGGAGGGAACCGGCCGCCTCCTTAAACACAGGCCGGGCGAAAATCTGCGAATCTTATCCATCCAAGGACGGAGGACCGGCCGCCTCCTTAAACACAGGCCGGTAGGAACGGTTGGCAGAATCGCGTGACGGCCGCCTGCTCCCGGCGTCCGCACGTGAACGAACACCCCCTCCCGGGGACGGCCGTCTGCTCCCGGCCGCCGTCCTTCACCCCCCTCAGCTTCCGGACCCCCGTCTGCTCCCGGCGGGCCTCCGAGTACCCTCCCCTTCTCCCGAACTGACCGACTGGCACTCATGACCCGCCTTGGTAGGGCCCCCACCGGCCCCGGCTCGCGCCGGCGTTGGGTGGACGGTT
>NW_026872186.1:50000-53511 GCF_033458585.1 Syngnathus typhle
CATGCCGGGCTTGAGTTAGTGGTTTGCGCCCGGTACTCTACGTTAAAAGTCAGGCGGAACGGCTCTGAAGCTCCAGACGGTGCTTCCTTGAATGCTTAGCCGCCTTTCGAGCTGCCATGCCGGGCTTGAGTTAGTGGTTTGCGCCCGGTACTCTACGTTAAAAGTCAGGCGGAACGGCTCTGAAGCTCCAGACGGTGCTTCCTTGAATGCTTAGCCGCCTTTCGAGCTGCCATGCCGGGCTTGAGTTAGTGGTTTGCGCCCGGTACTCTACGTTAAAAGTCAGGCGGAACGGCTCTGAAGCTCCAGACGGTGCTTCCTTGAATGCTTAGCCGCCTTTCGAGCTGCCATGCCGGGCTTGAGTTAGTGGTTTGCGCCCGGTACTCTACGTTAAAAGTCAGGCGGAACGGCTCTGAAGCTCCAGACGGTGCTTCCTTGAATGCTTAGCCGCCTTTCGAGCTGCCATGCCGGGCTTGAGTTAGTGGTTTGCGCCCGGTACTCTACGTTAAAAGTCAGGCGGAACGGCTCTGAAGCTCCAGACGGTGCTTCCTTGAATGCTTAGCCGCCTTTCGAGCTGCCATGCCGGGCTTGAGTTAGTGGTTTGCGCCCGGTACTCTACGTTAAAAGTCAGGCGGAACGGCTCTGAAGCTCCAGACGGTGCTTCCTTGAATGCTTAGCCGCCTTTCGAGCTGCCATGCCGGGCTTGAGTTAGTGGTTTGCGCCCGGTACTCTACGTTAAAAGTCAGGCGGAACGGCTCTGAAGCTCCAGACGGTGCTTCCTTGAATGCTTAGCCGCCTTTCGAGCTGCCATGCCGGGCTTGAGTTAGTGGTTTGCGCCCGGTACTCTACGTTAAAAGTCAGGCGGAACGGCTCTGAAGCTCCAGACGGTGCTTCCTTGAATGCTTAGCCGCCTTTCGAGCTGCCATGCCGGGCTTGAGTTAGTGGTTTGCGCCCGGTACTCTACGTTAAAAGTCAGGCGGAACGGCTCTGAAGCTCCAGACGGTGCTTCCTTGAATGCTTAGCCGCCTTTCGAGCTGCCATGCCGGGCTTGAGTTAGTGGTTTGCGCCCGGTACTCTACGTTAAAAGTCAGGCGGAACGGCTCTGAAGCTCCAGACGGTGCTTCCTTGAATGCTTAGCCGCCTTTCGAGCTGCCATGCCGGGCTTGAGTTAGTGGTTTGCGCCCGGTACTCTACGTTAAAAGTCAGGCGGAACGGCTCTGAAGCTCCAGACGGTGCTTCCTTGAATGCTTAGCCGCCTTTCGAGCTGCCATGCCGGGCTTGAGTTAGTGGTTTGCGCCCGGTACTCTACGTTAAAAGTCAGGCGGAACGGCTCTGAAGCTCCAGACGGTGCTTCCTTGAATGCTTAGCCGCCTTTCGAGCTGCCATGCCGGGCTTGAGTTAGTGGTTTGCGCCCGGTACTCTACGTTAAAAGTCAGGCGGAACGGCTCTGAAGCTCCAGACGGTGCTTCCTTGAATGCTTAGCCGCCTTTCGAGCTGCCATGCCGGGCTTGAGTTAGTGGTTTGCGCCCGGTACTCTACGTTAAAAGTCAGGCGGAACGGCTCTGAAGCTCCAGACGGTGCTTCCTTGAATGCTTAGCCGCCTTTCGAGCTGCCATGCCGGGCTTGAGTTAGTGGTTTGCGCCCGGTACTCTACGTTAAAAGTCAGGCGGAACGGCTCTGAAGCTCCAGACGGTGCTTCCTTGAATGCTTAGCCGCCTTTCGAGCTGCCATGCCGGGCTTGAGTTAGTGGTTTGCGCCCGGTACTCTACGTTAAAAGTCAGGCGGAACGGCTCTGAAGCTCCAGACGGTGCTTCCTTGAATGCTTAGCCGCCTTTCGAGCTGCCATGCCGGGCTTGAGTTAGTGGTTTGCGCCCGGTACTCTACGTTAAAAGTCAGGCGGAACGGCTCTGAAGCTCCAGACGGTGCTTCCTTGAATGCTTAGCCGCCTTTCGAGCTGCCATGCCGGGCTTGAGTTAGTGGTTTGCGCCCGGTACTCTACGTTAAAAGTCAGGCGGAACGGCTCTGAAGCTCCAGACGGTGCTTCCTTGAATGCTTAGCCGCCTTTCGAGCTGCCATGCCGGGCTTGAGTTAGTGGTTTGCGCCCGGTACTCTACGTTAAAAGTCAGGCGGAACGGCTCTGAAGCTCCAGACGGTGCTTCCTTGAATGCTTAGCCGCCTTTCGAGCTGCCATGCCGGGCTTGAGTTAGTGGTTTGCGCCCGGTACTCTACGTTAAAAGTCAGGCGGAACGGCTCTGAAGCTCCAGACGGTGCTTCCTTGAATGCTTAGCCGCCTTTCGAGCTCTCCTGCCCGGCGTGGGTTTCGCGTCCGCGCCCGGTACATTATGGAAGCCAAAAAAAAAAAAAATTCTAAGTGCGAGTGGGACCGGCCTGGGGGGCTTCCTTGAAAGCCCATCCGCCCTCCGAGCTCTCCCACCGGTCGTGGGTTGGCGTCCGCCACTGCTCAAAGCGAACTTCAAATTATCTGCTTAATAATGTGGAACACCATTCTTAAGTAGTTTTTCCTTAATTTGGGCTCAACTGGCGCGTAATGATCCCCGGTGTCTGAGATTGATCTCAGTGATCCAAAGAGCCCTGACACGTAATACCATCCATGAGTTTAATTGAAAAACAAAAAATGTAATCTTTATGACACATAAATACAATTTGCATAATAATTTGGAACACAGTGTAGACTTCCAGCGGACCGCGCGCGGCTCGGCTGACGGCGCAGCGCGATCTGGTACCGCTGCGCGGGACGAAACACGCCCCGTGCAGAGTTCCAGGCGGCCGGGAAGACATTTAAGCGCTGCCGCTGCAGCTGCGGCGGGGATTTGCCGTCCTCCGGTGGACACGACGAGTAAATACACCAGCAATCGCACTTACACCGTGTTCCAAATTATTATGCAAGTGACATTTATCTCAGATTTTCCTAAATAGTCGATGCAAAATGAGTCAGCATAATTTTCAAGTCATCAACCATTATTTTGATGAATTCTAATTTTATTGAACAAACCTCCGAATGATCACAGAATTTTTAAAAAATAAAAAACTTAAAATGCACTGTTCCACATTATTACGCACAACAGAGTTTTATAACATTTTATAGGTTTTTATGAACTGAAATGCCCATCTTAAGAATTTACAGCATTAGGAGGTCATATTTACTGAAATCAAAAGCTATTTCAAAGAAAAGACAAACAAGTTACATTTTAACATAGGACCCTTTATTTCAATAAAAAACAAAGTTACATTTTAACATAGGACCCTTTGTTCAACAGCAGCTTCACGATTCTTCCATCCACTGAACTTGTGAGTTTTTGTACAGTTTCTGGTTGAATTTCTTGGCAGGATCTAAGAATAGCCTGCCAGAGCTGCTCTTTGGAATTGAACTGCCTCCCACCTTCGTAGATTTTCTGCTTGACGATGCTCCACAAGTTTTCAATAGGATTGAGGTCAGGGGAGCATGGGGGCCACACCATCAGTTTCTCTCCCTTTATTCCCATAGATGCCAAAG
>NW_026872187.1:0-52813 GCF_033458585.1 Syngnathus typhle
AAAATGTCAGCTGCTATTTCACACGAGCCTTCGGCATCGCTGCGGAAGGTCAAAAGGTCATACAAAGGCCGAGTCTTGATTTCGTTTCATTTCAGTCACAATGGGGTCATGTGGGTCTTGCTGACAAGAGAGCGCAAAACCATTGGCGAGCAAAACGGCAGCGCATTCATCAAAAGAAGGAAAGGGGGTGGACTTTCTCAAAGTCATCGAGTCTGAAGGAACGTGGAAGGACGAAAGGCTTTTGCTCGGTTGTTTTCAAAGAGCACGTGGCGCACTCGCATTGAGAGCCGCAGACACAGAGTGGGTGAAATCCAAAAGCTTCCACCATTGCGATGGCGCATCCAAGCTGAACGCGTCTGACTTCAGGGGCGGGCGACGGAGGTCACCTGCTGAAACGTGCCGGCGTTTGGTCACCTTGCAACGGCGGGTAACATCTTCCGTTCCTGTCCGTAACACCTGTCACCCATTCAAAGCTGGCCATTGTCCTTGGAGGCGCTCTTTTCTCAATGGCCTCGGACACGTTTGTTACTGTTGGCCTCACGTCACGTCACGGCACGAAGCACAATTGGAGAGCCCGCAACGACGCGACGCGGTTCGGGAATCGGGCCCCCAAGCACCAGCATTGGCCTTTTGCACATTTCAAGCATGAATCGACTTATTCGCGCACTGTACGTCAAGCCTGTTTAGTCTTTGTAAAAGCTTCCATCAAATGGATCTTTGCTCATCCGTTGTCTACTTTGCTAGCGCTTGTACGGTTCTCTCCTGTGACCCGCCCGAGGTCACCGTAAGAGAAGGAACTAAACAGCATTCCCCGAAAGACAATGGTGCGCTTGTGGATACGTGGCTGTCTCCACTCGGCGTCGAGAAGCGACAAGTTGTTCGAAAAGCTCGCCGTGCCGTGCCGACTCGCTGCACTCGGAACTCGCTCAAGCGGACACTGGTTAGGTCGATAGGTAGGAAGAGGTCGCTCGCTGGCTGGCTGGCTGGCTGGCTGGCTGGCTGGCTGGCTGGCTGGCTGGCTGGCTGGCTGGCTGGCTGGCTGGCTGGCTGGCTGGCTGGCTGGCTGGCTGGCTGGCTGGCTGGCTGGCTGGCTGGCTGGCTGGCTGGCTGGCTGGCTGGCTGGCTGGCTGGCTGGCTGGCTGGCTGGCTGGCTGGCTGGCTGGCTGGCTGGCTGGCTGGCTGGCTGGCTGGCTGGCTGGCTGGCTGGCTGGCTGGCTGGCTGGCTCGCTACTTACCGGCTGTTTACGAGGGACGACGTTGACATGGAAGCGAGTTGCTGTCGTCGAACTCGCTCCAAGTTCCGTACTTGGGGCGGGCGGGCTTTCGAGCGGGGGTGCTCGCTCGCTCGCTCGCTCGCTCGCTCGCTCACGAAAGTTCGCCGGCGGTGTGACTCAAGTTCGCCACACTTTTCACGCCGGCGCCATGTTTGTGTGCGCGGCGCTGGTCGTTCTGTTGCTGCTGCGCTTTTCTTCGGGCGGGCCACGGACGGACGGAACCGCCCAGAGCAGAGTCGACTCAACTCGACAAGCAGAGAGGAAAGCGAGATAGGCGGGCATAGACTCCGTCAAGTTAGCGACTGTGCTTTTTCCCGTTTGGGATTTCAAAGTAAAGTCGCATAGCGGAAATGCACCTTTGGATTTCCACGATAAAAGTCAATTGATTACTTGGTCACTTAACGACTGACTGACTGAGTGCGCCGCGGAAAGTGGCGCTCTCATTCTGCTGTCAGTCTTCATTACAGCGTAGTGTTTGGATTCCTTAAAGTACAGACTGGCAAATGGACACAAGTACTATTACAGTTATAACAAGTTTATTTACATTGCGTTAAGCGTTAACAAAGCACTTTACAGATAACAATGACATGGAAAAGAGTCAGTTCAACCGTAGATTAAGACATGCTCGCTCGCTCTGCTCCATCATGGTTTCAAAAGCAATGTCTGACTTTCATCCAATTTTTACTTTTGCCAGATTCAAGGTGAGAAGGAGATGAGCGGAGAGGGAAAAAGGGCCGGAGCGGCCAAAACGTCGCGGGCCGGGCGAGGTCGCTCGGGCGAGCCGTCCCGGCGCGCCTCCGCCGGCGTCTCGTTGGCCGAGTTCGGGCAGGGGAAGGGCTCTTCTTCCTCTGCGTCGTCGTCGTCGAGGCTCAGCAGACTGTCGTAGCTGGGCAGAGTTTCTTGCTGGAGGAAGGAGCCCCAAAACAACTGCCGCTGGCCGGAGGAAGAAGTGGGCCACGGCAACACGCCGCCGTCTGAGTCTCCGTCGTCTTCACGCAGGGCCTGTCGCCGGGAGCTCTCCGTGTCCGCGACTAGAACACCGAGCAGGGAGAAATCCAAAAAGAGACACTCGTTTCCTGGCTAAAGCGAAGCCGCTCGCATTCGACGAGGCCGCTCACTCAAGGTCTCGGGCGTGCGGGGACGCTGCTCTCTGCTGGCGAAGGGGTCTCGGAGGAAGCAGCCTCGCATTGCGCCCGGGTCGGAACCCGCCTCGCCGTCTCGCGTTGGACTGCTGGCGCTTACGGTATCTGCAAACTGGGACAAACGGGGGTGGTTGTGTGTGTGTGTGTGTAGCGCACTACCTGACACACCCGCTCAGCGCATTCTAGCTCTAACATCGCCTTGGTCGTCGTCTGTGATCAGGGTCACAATAGTTTGGCCCATCCTTTCTATTTCAACGGCAGCTCCGTCCATCCACATACGTAAGAGTGTGGGCCGCCTCTCAAGACCCAGAGCTTGGCGTCCCTGCTCTCCCAAATCGCCAACTTCTACAGAGCACGTTTCTTGCTGCTCCTTTCAGCCACGCCGGGCAAATCATCCCGGGCGCTTCCAAAACAGTCCCCGAAGGCTCATTCGCAGGTTATCGGAAACGGCGCCGTTGGTTTTGCCGACCTTAAATGTCCTTTCGCCTGCGTCAACGTCTGAAAGGAGCGCACCTGCGGCCTCCCGGGTGGCGTCTTCCCATCGACGAGCCGGTCGAGCGAGGAGTCGAGTCCGGTCGAGTCGGCGAGCCCAAAGGCGCCCTCCTGGTCTTCTGCCGCCGGGCGTCGCGCGCTTGCAAACGAGACGCGCCTTTAGAAAGAGCGCCTCTCACCACACGGCAAAGATGCCGGCGACGGGGCGCGAGGGACGCTGTCTGCTCCGTATCTGTCTGCGGCAATTTCTCTCCGCTTGCCGCAGTCATCGGAGAGCACGCATGCTCTGGGGAGGACCGGTGACGGACGGCGCACCGCTCGGCACCGCCCGGGTATCCGCCTCCCTCCCTCCATCCGGCAGAGCGCCACTTACCTCTTCAGTTGCCAGAGATGGCCGCTTACTTGACGCCCTGAGGACTCTGCGCGGCCGTCTGCCGGGTCACGTGGAAAAGAAGGTCGGAGGGAGAGACGAGACGTCAGTCAGAGCCAAGTCAGCGGTAACTTTGCAAGTCCAGTCGTCTTTCAAGACGACGCCCAAAACGCCACCGACCGGGGAGCTTGGCGGGAAACTTGGAGAAGACGCAACTGGCATCACTTTGGTCGCGCGCCGCTTCAAACGGCAGACGAGCCGTTGGCGAAAGAAGAGCGAGTACCTCAACAGAAAAAAAAAAAAAAAAAAAGAGACGTGAGTCCCACCGAAAAGTTACACCAAAGGTGGACTCCAAATGACCGCTCACCGGATCGCCGTCGAGCAAGGACACTAAAGATTTGCCTGTTAGTACGCCGGCCCACTTGCTGTCCAACGCCGCTTCCAGTTCTCCGATGGCGCCCCTCATCTTGGGAATTTCCTCCTGGGAAATCTTCACTCTAATTCACCCCCCAAAAAATAATACAGCTAATATTTGAAAATATGCTTATTTTGCAGGGCGGCACAGTAGCGCACCGGTATGCATCTCGCCTCACATTGCAGAGGTCCCCCCCCCCCCCCCGCCAACCAATATCAAATCAATCAAGACGCCCCCCCCCCCCCCCCCAAATCATCGGTCAGCTCTGTTCCACTCCTTACCTGAGGAGCTTTGAGTTCTGCAGCTGGCGGGCCATCTGCCGCTGGATTTGCTGCAACTGCGGCAGGCTGAGCTGCGGCGGCGAGCCCCCACACGGCTCCTCCCGCAGGAGGCGCAGGCAGTGGTTCATCAGCTCCAAGAGCCGCAGGAGGTTCAGCTGAGCGGCCTCGTCCGCGTTCCCCGAGCTCAACTGCCAAAGACACGCCGACGTGACATCGAGCGCAGGGCGGGTCGGTAGCGCGCCGCGCTCACCCGCCGCCGCGAGGGCCGCTCCAGCAGGCCACGAGAAACGCGCAGTGGGCGGCCGGCTAGCGCGTAGCGATCCACTTCTCCTCCGAGCACGCTCTCCAGCACCTCGCGCTCCGCCTCGGTCATCGCCAGCATTCCGTCCACGGTCGCCCACAGGCGTGCCACCTGAACGCGAGCGTTTGTATTTTTTGTATCTGGCGAGGGACAACAGCAAATGCTTTTTCCTTCACCTGACCATTTGGGCTTTATCGGCAAAATCCTCTCGGACAGACTCGCCGCCGTTCTGTCTGCGGAGCGAAACGAGGCCAAAGTGACCGAGCGATGGGCGCAGTACGGTGTGAGATAGACTGCAAGGGGGAAAAAAAAGAAAAACCTACTGGAGTAGCTCGTCATACTTTTGACTCTGGGCCCGGAGGTCTCGCATGGTATCCGCGTGGCTCCTAAAAGAGCAGACAAACACGCACACAGGCAGGAATGTGGGAATGTCAAATGTCTCTCTTTGTTCCCCTCTCTACTCACTGGACTTTTTTCTGCACGTCCAGGAAAAAGCGACTGTGGTGCGCCACCTGCTCCAAGAACTTTTTTTGGGCCACGCGGCACCTCCTCAGCGCCATGTGGCGCGAAGACGTCGGCTTGAAGACGACGTCGGCGACCCAGCTCTCGTCTAATATGAGGAGAAGGCGTAAGAATTTGGCTGAGTGTCGCTGGGTAAGAAGGTGGTACCTTTGGTGTAGGTTTTCATTTGCCGCCGCATGACGTGCTTGACCAGATGCATCATCAAGCCGATGAATTTGGGGCCTCCGGGCGAGACCAACGACGACGCCAAGACTTTGGGGCCGACGAATCCACTTTCAACCTAACGGTCGGAACACGATCGCAAAACGATCAGCATCTTGGTGACCCGGGCGCGCTGCCCGTCCCATGCTTTGAAATCCTCACCATGATTTCTTGCAGCCAAGCGCGGGTCTCTTTGCGAAACTCTGCATCTTGTTTAGCAGTATAGGGAGGCCAGCAAAACCTATTCCAAAACGATAACAACCGTTGAAATGGAAAAACGAGTCGGTAGGCAGGCAGGCAGGCAGGCAGGCAGGCAGGCAGGCAGGCAGGCAGGCGTAACGCATGCCCTAGGGCCTAGGCTCACTTGAATGCCTTTTGAAATCGCGGAGGATCGAGCGTCTGCAACAGGAATTGGACGACAATCAGGAAGGCGTACTTGTTGGCTTTGTCGAACATATCCCTGTTGAAGAAAAGCAAAGATCAGCGCTAGCCGCACACGGCTAGCCTGTGCACGTGCTTTGAAACTTTCGTCAGCAATCGATTGAGTGGAAAGACGGCCGGCCGGCCGGCAGCCAGGCCGGCCGGCCGGCAGGCAGGCAGGCAGGCAGGCAGGCAGGCAGGCAGTCAAGCAGGCACCCGAAGACAAAGCTTGGCGAGACTTACGCTCCCAGTTTGATGTGCTTGGAGTCGCGCGCGAAGAGCTGCAACTGCCGTTCTGGCTCAAAGCCCAGCGCGAGGAGGCAGAACCATAGATTGGCGCCGCAGTCCTTTAACATTTGGCTTGCCATCTTTTTATAATAAAGAAAAAAAGGGGCATGATCCGTCGACGGCCCGCCAACGGACGAGCACAGATCGAGCGCGGTTTAATGCATCCGCCAAACTGGCCGCCGCCTTTCTTTTATTGGTCGGTTCTCTTCTTCGGTGACCCATATATAGGCGACAGCGCCCCCGGCGTAGCGGAGTTCCAATGCAGGACGGACGTTTATTTGCAAGCTGCTTCATTTAGGGCTGCGCTGATCTAGTACTCGATTACCCCCCCCCCCCCCCCCCCCCCCTACTAGCTTCCGTCACGGACTTTATTGTCATTCTGTAAACACTTGGTGCAGACAAAACGAAATTTCGTTGCATGCGGCTCTTTGTTATATTAAACAAGCAAAAGGCTCCAACTCAGGAGTCAGTGGACTCCATTTTGTGTGAGGCACGGTGTCGTGTGTCATGAGTGTCCGTCAGTTTTGAGTTTGTGTGCGCGCGTGTCCTCGCACCCCTTTGTCCACCCCATGCTCGACCCTTAGGCCAGGTATATTGGGTCTTCTACTCCCCTATCCGACGACGCGAACACGTCGCCACAAGACCTCGGAGGCGTCCTTTTATTAACCGCAGAACACACAAGTCGAGTCGGCTCGTTGTCGTCAAAAAGCAATGGGTTGATTTGTATTTTATTGCAGTTCTTTTAAAAGCAGTCGACAACACTCGCCCAGTTTGGAGGGCTCGGCTACGGAGGAGTATTGGGAGATTTGCGCGTTGACCCCCAGGGAGCGGGCCAGGTCCCGGGCCGTCGGGTCGGACGCCACGGTGGTTCCCAGCGCCACCAGCAGGCGGAAGACGGCTTCCTGGTCCCGAACGCTCTCCAGCGCTCGGCTGGCCACCGACAGGCACTGGGCTTTGCCCTCCAGGTCGGGTCGGCGGTGCAGGCAGCCGGCGTAGTTGAGCACCAGCGTGGCCAGAGCAACGTGGACATTCTTATTGCACACGGCGGCGGCCAAGTCGGCGGCCCGCGACAGGACGGCTTCGCGCCGGGCCATGAGGAGCGCACGGCCGGGCCCGGCGCTGAAGCAGTTGCAGAGGATGCGCAGCGCCAGCATCTGATTGGCCGCGCGGCCCTCGGGCCTCATCAGGCTCAGGAGGTGGTCGCACAGCCCGACGCCCTCGGTCTCGCCGCACAGGCGCTCGTTGACCTGCGGGTGGCGCACAGCCAGCCTTAGAATGTCCAGGACCGGAAACACAATATCTAGCCGGGTGGAGAAGAAACGCTCGTTTTCAGCTCTGACTCCAAGATGAAAAATGTTTGGGCTGGCGGGCCTTGAGCGCAAAATTTCACAACGAGCCCAAATGGCGCAATCCGTCTGCTAGGGAAGCTCGGGGCAGCCCCCGCAGGCAGGGCAGCCCCCGCAGGCAGGGCAGCCCCCGCAGGCAGGGCAGCCCCCGCAGGGCAGCTGCGGGCGGACGGGCATGTACCTTCGGGCCAGCGCGTGGCTTTCCAGAGGAGGAGGATCTGCTGGACGGTGGGCGGGGCGTCGGCCAGGCCGCAGACGGACGCCAGCAGCCCCCGCAGACTTTCCAGGAAGCCTTCCGAGAGCCGGTGCTCCTGAGGGGCCCCGGCGTTGAGCTCTTTCAGCTTGCCTGGGCAAGAGAGCGAGCGCCCCCAAAAGGCAGACTTGAGGCAAACGGCAGCTTTTCAGGGGCGAGCGAGCTGAGACACTCACCGACAATTTGTGAAACGTTGGCTTGCTCAAAGGTCACGCCGTCGGTCTTGGGAAAGTAAATGTTGGTGCTTTTCTGTCCCGCCGCCCCGGCGGAAGAGTAGGCGCCTCCGCCTGGCCGAGGAAAAGTCCTCAACTGGGTTTGGGCTTGCGCTAGGCGCCGCGGAGGCCGGGTCGGGGGATGGCTCACCTGTGAAGGGATCGGCCACGCCTTCGGGAGCCGCCGAGTCGGGGCCGGAGCCGGGGCCGGAGCCGGGGATGTAGCGGCCCGAGCCTGGGAGGGGTTTAGAAGGCTTTATTGGCACTCGACAACAGAAAAGAGCCCGCAAAAGCAAAAGGAAAGCAGGCCTCGTTGTACTAAGTTCATCTTGGTTTTCCTTTTTAATCGCTTCACGGTTCTTTTATATCAAACAAATTATTTTAGGTGTATTACCTGACATGTAATAGCCCCGAAACATGTCAGGTAATACACCGAAAATAATTTGTTTGATATAACAGAACCGTGAAGTGATGGAAAGCAGGCCTCACCGCCTGGAAGCGCGCACCTGTGAAGGGATCGCCTCCGATGCGGGGACTCGTGTCGGTGCCGCCCGGGATGTAGCGAGCGCCACCTGCCGGAGCGCCACAGAAGAGCAGCTTGGCGCCAGGAAAGCCAAAGCGGGCTCACGGCGGTGGCGACGACGTTTCTCACCGGTGAAAGGGTCGCCGCTGGCGGGCTGCGGCGGCGCGGGTCCGGCCGCGTGCCCCGCCGCCGCCGCCTGACCCGCCACCTGCCCTTTGGTGTTTTCCGTGATGAAATTAGCCACCTGGTCCAGGAACATGGGGCTGAGGTCGTTCTTCTGTAAAAAGTTGTGCGCCGCCAGCCAGGGGTCCTCCGACGCGTTGTACGGCAGCTTCATGGACGGCCCGCCCTCGTTCACGTCGATGGTGAAGACGTAGTCGTACTCCTGCGGAGGGGGGGGGGCACACGCAGCCTTGACGCACGCTCAAATTCCACAGGCGTTTGGCCGCACCCAGCGGCCGGCGGGGCCTGAACGCAACGTTTGCTCCGGAAACCAAAATGAGCTCGTTCAAGGGGCCGGGCAATTCCCGCCTCACCTTCCCTTCGTACATGACGCTCTTGGAGGTCTGTTGGTCGGAGCCGCCGAGCACGTCTCCGATTTTCACCCAGCGACTGTCGCTCACGCTCCATTGGTACGCCTCCACTTTCTGCCCGTCCTTGATCAGCCGCGTCTGGCCGTCGCGATTCCCTGGGACGGCCAGAAAAAGGTTGACGCTGGAAAAAGTCCCAACCCAGCCCCAACACAATACCCGGCTCGTCGAGGTGCTCCCGCCCGGGAAGCTCCTCCACTTTGATGTCCCCGAGGTCCCCCGTCTTGGGGTCGATGGTGGCGTCGGCGAGCTCGTCCTCGAAGGCCCGCAGGTCGCGAGCGCTCGCCACGCGCTCCTCGGCCTCTGTAAACACTCGGATGATGCCGTCGCTGCAGCAGCGGCGGCGAGAGCGCACGAGTCAGCCCCGCCAAATACACGCGCGTGACTTTTTGGAGAGGGTCACCTGGCTCCCACAGCAATGTCACCATTTGGCAGGATGCAGCAGCACCAAACGGACTGAGCGGGCAGGCGGATCGTCTGCGTGCACTCCCCGCTCCTCCAGATTCGCACCGTCCGGTCCTCTCCTGTGCTCACAAAATCTAGCGCAAGCAGTCAACACGCCGCGGTTGCCAAAGAGACAGACAAACAGACGGGCAATTGTGTCAAGCTTCAAACAAACCTCCGCTATCCGGGAAGACGGCCATGCTGTAGATGTAGTTGGTGTGTCCGTAGTAGACCTGCGTGCACTCGCCCGTGAGCAGCCACTTCCTGACGCTGCCGTCGTTGCTGCAAGAGAAGAACTCGGTGGCGCTGATCACCGCGAGGCCTCGCACGCAATCCTCGTGACCTAAAAGGGAAGCGAGCGGTCGTGACGTGGGATATGGATCCCCTGGCTGGCCGAAGGAGCAGGCGGGGTGAGCGGCGCTTTTTCAAAGGCCGACGTGAGCTTCGGCTACCTGTAAAGGTCCTCTCGCACTGTCCCGCTTTCCAAAGCTTGATGCTTCGGTCCGCCGACCCGGACAGCATGAGCCCTTGCTCGGGCAGCATGGCCGCCGCCCACACGGCCGCCGAGTGGCCGCGCAGCGTCATCATGCACTTTTCGCTGAGCCACACTTTGGCGGTGGTGTCCCAAGAGCCGCTCAAAAGTGTCCCGAACTTCCCCGAGGACAGAGTACAAACTGCGGACATAGAGCGCGTGGATGGATGGAATGGTGGATGGGTGGATGGATGGGTGGGTGGATGGATGGATGGATGGATGGATGGATGGATGGATGGATGGATGGATGGATGGATGGATGGATGGATGGATGGATGGATGGATGGATGGATTGGATGAGTTGGATGAGTTGGATGGATAGATGGATAGATGGATAGATGGATGGATGAGCCGATAGAGCAAAGCCCAGCCGCCGTGCCGCTCCGCTCGGCACTCCTTTTCAAACGCTCGCTCGCTCGCTCGCTCACCTGTGTTTTTGTGACCTTTGAGGGTGTACAGGGGCTGCGCTTGGTCCAGCGCAAATACGCAAATGTTATTGTCGTTCCCTCCGGTGGCAACCAGTCCTCGCGGGTAGGTCTCGCTCGGCCCGATGACGCATACGCAGGATACGAAATTCGAGTGGCCCGACAAGCGTTGCATCTCCGTGAAACGGTCGCTGTCAACAAACAGAGGAAAAGAAAGGACAAATAAACACAGAGTGAGGGACTACAAGCGGTCACATGCAAAATAGACATAAAAGTACTCGCAAGGAGCTAGGTAACCTACCTCTCTTCTAAGGCCTTATCAAAAAGTGCCGGCGCAAACCAGAGCAATAGGAACACTTTCCAAATGATTCATGTCATTCGTACAGAGCTTTCAAAAAAATTAAATAATTGAGATCTGGAACAAATCAATAGAATTTCTATTCATTTGAATTTGAGCTGTTCAGTACCACTTCTACCTACAGCGGTCCTCGCCTGTCCCCAATTGGAATTGAGTTGATAAGCTTGTCGAAATCAGGGAGCAAGGTTTGATTCCACTTCCTTCCTTTTAAATGAACTCTCAATTCACCACCCAAGGAACATGTATCGGAATGTTGCTCTTTGAAAATCTTGACATGCAGTCAAGGGCTTTAGAAACTAAAGAAAGAGAGAAAGAAAGAAAGAACTTGACAAAACGGATCTGAAAACGGACTGCGCATTGGCAACGATAGGCAAGCGCGCGTTTACTGAATGACATATGAAATCCTCATTTGTACTTGCTGGACAACTAACTGAATGAATGACAAAGCCAAGTGGCATAGTGGGCAGGCACTCGAGCCGAAACGGACGGCAACACTTTAAAGGAACCAGATGAAAAGTCCTTGGTTTCATTTGGTTTTTCCTCGTGGGCGCCACTGGAACATTAAGTTTTCGAAGCCGATTTGCCGGCTAGCGGGCTAACGCTCGCTACCTTGAGTTTGGCACCCAGATCCTTCCGGTCCGGTCTCTGGACACAGAAACCAACGCTCCTTCCGGGGAAACAGCAGCCGCGAGCCCCCGGACGTCCATCTCGTGGCCCGCAATGGAGCACCGAAGTCTGTAAGAGTTGGACGAAAGCGTGTTTTCCTGCATTTTGACGCTATATTCCAGAAGAATGCTGAGGACTCCGGCAGACACCACCGGTGGGCTGGCTCAAAGCTAGCGGAAGCAGAATGACGTCGTTTGAGGGAGGGTCCGACCAAACGCCGAGAATCATCATTTATTCTGTTTGCGTGAAAATCATTCATAGTATCAAACGGAACCACTTCAAACAGAAGCATTAAAACAAAATACCATATCAATACAATAAATATAGACCATCCGTTGAGTGGCCTGGGCTGTTGTTATGGATACGTCAAGACATCGGCCATATTGAATGGGGCAGAGTGTCGTTCACTCGTATTGGAGAACCCTAATAAGGTTAAACTCGCTATCCATAATGGTGTTTGGGGTGTATCCAAGCATCTAACTGATGAATGTCATTTCATTCATTTGGGATTGAAGAGCAAAGAATAAACGTTAGCTCATTGAAGTCACCAAAGTCGTCGCCCACTTTTGCACTGAAGTATCAACGCAACGAACAAGTCAACAATTCCTGCAGGAAACTCAACAGTAGTCGTTCCTTTATTCTAGAAAAACAAAAACAAATGGAAACATACAGTATGCACAAGCCAGTTTTTTTTTTTTTTTGCATGACTGTGTAAACTTGCAAAAGGAATGCCAATGCAAGCCAGCTCCAGAGCCGAACACAAATAGCGTCAATGAAGTCACTCAAACATGCTCCCAATCAAAAGACAACAGGTGAATCGCAATAGTTTGAACAAGGTTCCTGTATCAAACCATGTTAGCAGCTGTCAAGAGAAAGTCAGTCTTGTTCTTTCTCCTCATTTGTGCTTTTAAAGCGAGAACTGACTTTAGCCGGATAAGTTGTAGGGGGCGAGGGAAGACGACCCGACTCCACCTAGTGCTTAGTCAACAATAAGAAACGACCTAAAGTCTTGTCTAGCTAAGAGCTCATCTTAAGTCTAGTTAAAACAAATGCAAACCTTCCCTCCACGTCTTAGCATGGCTGCGAGAAGCGGCTCGCTCAACATTTGCCTGAGCTCTTTGAAAGGGCTACCCGCTTTCTTCTCATTGACGATTCCAGTTGGAACACAAAAAGCTGTGTCAACTGCGGAGCGAGCGTTTAGAGCTGCTCGACGTTTGTGTGTGTGTATGCGTGTGTGTGCGTGTGCGTGTGTGTGCGTGCGCGCGCTCTCTAGAGGTAGGCGTGACACTGCAGCTATCAAACAAAGACTGGGAGGCGCGCTCGTGCTGCCCATTTCCAAAGTGGCAAACTTTCCATTCATGGGTATAACGAAGCAGCCAAGGTTGGCTCGCAACAAGGAACTTTGATTTTTGTAGCTCTCCCCAGAACACTGAATCAACAAAATATTCACTGAGAAGGGAAATCTAAACGCACAAGAACACAACTACGTCATGAGAAGGCATTCACTTGCGGTGTGTGAAAAGAAAAGCGACGTGCTTGAATATGAAAGCTCTCCCATTGACATCCCCGCCCATGGAAAGTTTCCAATTTGGATGATTTTCCGCCCGAGCGTTCAATTTGCCGCATTTCTTCTGTTAGTGCGAGTTGGCCCGCTCCACCTTGATCCCCAGCAGCGACGGCGGCAGGATCTGCATGGCGGCGGCGGCGGAGGGCGAGGAGCTTCCGGAGGAGCCTGTGGCGCCAGCTGGCCGAATGAGGGGTGGCGGCGGGTGGTTGTGAGGGGCCCGGTTCTGCAGCGGGCGGGTCTGCAGCGGCGGGGGTTGGCGCAGGAGGCTGGGCGGCGCCGAGGGCGGCGCCGGGCGCAGCAGCGGGGGAGGCTGGGACAGGGACGAGGGGGTTTGGCCCGAGCAGGGCGGCGAGGAGCCCTCGGCCGCCTCCGGAGGAGACTCCTCCATCTTGACCTTGCGAAGGACAGGGAATAGCCAGAGCCAGAGAACGGGGGTCACGTCTGGACGGCGCTCCGATTTCTTTTTCACTGGGAAATGTATCGGGGAAGCCTTGCTCACCTGGTCCTCGGCTCCCCCTTGCGCGGCGGCCGTCTCCACGCCGACCCTTCTCGGGTCCCGGGCCAGCGCCTCCTCGGCGGCCCACTCCCTCAGCACCTCGTCCAGGTTGAACCTGCGGCGGTAGCTCACGAAGAAGGAGCTCACCTGCCGGCAAGGGCGCCACGGACGGTGAACGCTCGCATGGCGCACAAGACCGAGGCGGCTTACCTGAGCCGATGTCTTGTTTCCGATCACCTCGCCGATGGCGGTGAAGTTTTTGCCGTAACGGCGGATGGCTGCGTGAGGAAGCGAGGAAGTGCAAACTGAGCCAAGTGATGCTATTTACGCACAATGGCAACATCCGGAGGAACACGGGCCAACAGTCAGTCGGCATTGACGCCAATTGATGGGGTTGCGATTATTACCGAGTCATCGCGGCACAACGTGCATTGGATGAAGACGAGTAAATCAGATGACATTTTCAAGTCACTACGTTGGTCAGAGGCCATCACTCACTCACTCACTCACTCACTCACTCACTCACTCACTCACTCACTCACTCACTCACTCACTCACTCACTCACTCACTCACTCACTCACTCACTCACTCACTCACTCACTCACTCATTCATTCATTCATTCATTCATTCATTCATTCATTCATTCATTCATTCATTCATTCATTCATTCATTCACTCACTAGGCAGGCTGTGGACTTTGTTTGGAAACCTTTTTTGCCAGCGTTTGCATTGCTCACCTTGCACCGCCAGCAGCTGCTCCTCCGTAGTCCAGCGAGCGTTCATCTTTGGGGCGGGCTGCAGGAGGGAATGGTGACATCCTCAGCCCAAAATCAATCAAATAAATAAATAAATAACAACCACACCATACCTCAGCGGGCCTGAACGCGTCGACACCCCCGCTCAGGCTCAGCTTCAGAGCGCCGTTGCTCTGTTTGATACTTTGGACCTGAAAGAGGAAGCGGAAAGCCCGTGGAAGACGCCGCCACGAAAGCCGGCGCGAGGGAGGCGCGGCCGCTCCGTCACCTGTCGCTTGAGCGACACCAGCCGGGCGTCCAGCTGCCTGACGGTCAGCGGGCCCGAGTCGCGCGAGGCTGACAGCGAGGTGATGTCGGCCCGTTCCAGGTGCATGCCCTTTGGCGGGCGGCGACGCGCTCGCAGCGGGTGGTGGCGGTACTGCGCCCCAGCGTTCTCCTTCTTGGCGGGCCCCGGGCGGCCGGGAAGCGCCTTGTCCGAGATGGCGGCGCCGCCGCCGCTGCCCGCATTCTGTGCGGCCGCCTAGGCACAAACATCAATTAGCTCCGGTGGCCCGGCTCGCTTTCTGGCCCGCTCACCTCTTTCTTGGCGTCCAGCTCAAAGTCGCAGTCGCTGCCGGGATCTCCTTCCTCCAGCTCGTCGTTGCTACGGCGCAAGACAAGTGGTTCGGGTTAAGAGGCTTCTCGCTCGCTCGCTTGCTTGCTTTGGTCCATTCTCACCTGTCTTCTTTCTCCCTCTTGCTTACCAGCCTCCTGGCCTGCCGGTCCATGACGGAGGTTCTGCTCCGCGTCTTCTTCCAGCCGTAGTAGTACTTGACCAGACTGGAGATGAGCTTGTCGGGGAGCTCGAGGGGCAAAAGGTGGCGTCGATGCACGTGGCCAAGGGCGGGCACCCGGTGGTGGCGGCGGTGCTGAGGCTCACCATCTGCTGGATGCGGTGGAAGCTCTTGCCGTGGAAGCCAAAGGCCTGCTCGAACAGCACTTTGTCCTCCACCGTCCACTCGTCCGGGAAGGGCGTGAAGTTGGCCAGGTCGGCCAGCGAGCGCTCCACGTCGTGCTTGTGCCACAGCAGCATGCCCAGGGCCTGCCGGCGGAAGGCGCAGACGCTCGAGCGGGTCGGCGCTTCAAAGCCGGCCGGCCGGCCAATTGGCTGGCTCTACTCTCTACTCTACCTGTTCCATGTTGTAGCCGTGCTTCTCTTTGGCCATGGCGATGTACTCGTCCACTGCGCCGGCGACAGGACAATGAGACGCGGCGGGCGGGCGGATACTCACTGAGCGCGCGCGGGCCAGCGGAGGCGGCGCGTACACGTTGCGTCCGACAGACGGGCGTCGGGACGCCACACCAGCATGCTCTTCTGCTCCTTCTCGTCGTCACGGGCCGGGCCGTCTGCAATCCGTCGCGAGAAAGGCCGTGAAAATCGGGCGCGCCGTCGCCCGGGCCTTTCGCGACCGCTCCCTCGCTTCCCTAACCCTGGCCCCATCTAAGCGCCCGCGTTTTTCCCGCCAAAGCCATCGGCCCCATAAAAAGTTGCCTCGTATAAACTCAAAAGATGCAGACTAGAAAATAAGGGGGGGGGGGGGGGGGGTGCAAAACCTCGACTTCCATAAACGAGCAGAAAAGGTAAAGTCGAGTGGAGAATGCGGACGGAACCAAGAGCGTACTTGTCACGGAACCCATCATTGTTGACACCCTTTGAAAGAAATGAAACAAACGCTGCTGTTCTGTTACGGACTTTGGGATGTATTTTGGTCACCTGCTTTGAACTCTGGGATCTGGGCCTGGTAGTCTCCTCCCACGCGGATCATGCTGTCTGCGGAGCCAGAAAGGAAGAGCTAAGAAAAATACGCCAGCACCGGGGTCGTCAGCAGATAAAGGGCAAGAGGACGAAAATGAAAAAGAATAAAATGCTCTTTTTAATCATGTGCTTAAAAAAAAGGGCAAAATTGTGCTCAGGGCGGCTTCAAAAGTTGCTGAGACGTGACATTTCCCATCGGCCCGTTACGGTCAAGTCCACTTGGATGTAAACAAGGTGCAAATTCAAGTGTGGTGTGTGTGTGTGTGTGTGTGTGTGTGTGTGTATGCGTGTGCGTGGACCGTGAGCGTGCTCCTCGTCGCTGCTCTCCTCCTCGGAATGCGGCCGGCTGTTGCCGTTGGTTACCGTCTTGGCTCGGCTCCTGGACAACACGCCGGCCCCGGGGCGCTCCATCGCCGAGGGCATGGTGCCGCCGCCGCCGACCCTGGACACGTCAGACGTCTTTTGAGTCACTTTGCATGGCTTTCGTTATTTCCTTCAAGGTTTGCTTAGAAAAGAATTGGAATGACTGCAGTAGCTACTCCGGCCACCCCCCACATTTCGGTTTACAACATTTTTTGAGGCCATACTCAGTGTGGGAAGTTGGAGGATTGGCAAAGGCAAAGGTCTCCATCCTTTTATTTGAACTCTCGCTCATCATGTGTGACCTGGTCCTGCAAACGTGCCAATATGACCAAAAAGTCCAGCGGCCTTGTTGTGCGCTCAAGCAGCACACGAGGACGCAAGTATCCATCCGAGCAACTGAAGTTCCGGACCAGGCAAAAAGCAAAAACACTTTAGTCGCTATACTGCCCTCGAAGTGTTTTAACAAACGAAGCGTAGGACAATGCGAGGCTCTCTGAGGGGCTCTTTGTGTCTCATAATGCACCCCCCCCCCCCCCGTGCCCCCCCTGCCCGACCTGCAACAGCTGTCATTACGATCCGAGGAAAGCTTCACAATCAACATTTGCGACCTTCTAGTCAATGCTTACGGCTTGACGAATCTGCAGAAAACTTGATTTGGTCTCAAAAGCGCAATAGGCAAAGTTAGCCTCGATCATCATCGAGCGACAAATCCTGATTGATAAACCCCACAACAAAAAGATTTAGGCAGAGTTGCTGAACGTTTGTTTGAGACGCATTCGCGTTCAAAGAAATTCTTTTCAAATAACGCCGCGCGCAAAGAAAGCAAATGATGAGCATCTTCACCTTGTCATTCTCCTCTTTGTTTGCGGTGCATGTGACAATCACAACTCGGCCGGTCGGCCGGCCGGCCGGTCGGCCACTCGGCTTTTGTTTTCAACACGCCGGCGGTCGCTCCGGCCAGCGGCGGCCGACTCTCGTCATTTCAAAAGTGCCCCTCTTTTCTTTTCTTATCTTTTCTATTGCTTTCACTTTGGCGCTGTTCCGATGCCTCATCCGATAAGCGGGGCCGCGCGCCAGTGCGCCAAGTATGCAAACAGAGTTGGGATGCTAGCGTTAGCCACTTAGCTCATTCGGCACCACCGCGTTACATTAGTAACGTTTACTCACTCCGAGTTGCGAGTCATCACAACAGTCGGGTTGTACCTGCCTGCCTGCCTCGTTCCTCTGCCGAGCTCGAAACTTCGATGTGCCTTGGCCGTTGTGGCTGTGGCGCCCTCAGTGTGTCAAGATAAAGACGAATTTGCCACCCAAACGAGCCTCTAGTTCCACCAATTGATTGAGTAGAATGAAGTGAAGAGGCGGCGGTGGCGGCGGTGGCGGTGGCGGCGGCGTGGAGCACAAATGGAAGCAGCCGGCGAGCCGAGCCGAGCCGAGCCGCGCCGCGCCGCGGAGCGCAGCTCACTCGCAATTGGGAAATGCTCATCCGCCGCCCGATGCCTCCCTTTCCCTCCCTTGCTCCGGCTTCCCCGTTTGGACAAAGTGCACAAGTGGGCCCATGGTCGCTCGCCCATCCGCCTTGAATGGCCTACGTGTTTACGTAGGTGGAAAGGCAGGAATTGGCGTCGCGGTCTGCTTCAGCAACAAACAAAAGCATCAATCGGGGACTACTTGACGGTGAGCCCGCGGAGGGATGCGTCAAGTGTGCGTTTCTGTGCTGAGCCAGGCTGTCCAGACTTGCACTGATGATTGTGCGGTGGGACGATGGAAGGGGGGGGGGGGGGGGGGGGGTGCACACACGCACACACGCACACACGCACACAACGGAGAGGCAGTGAAAAGAATAAACGGCTTCATGGCTCATTCCAATTTCTGGCTTCTTGCCGCCTAAACGTGTTCTACTCTCACACCTGATGCTGGAACACGCACGTACGCACAAACACACACTCACACGCGCAGAGGATTCGCTCGCGAGCGCGCGCACACACACACACACACACGCTCGCTCGCTCGCTCGCTCGATCTCGTTCTTACTCTCCGAGGCCTGTTCTTCCTCCCTCCCTATTTCTGCGGCCTCGTCACTCCCCAGCCAGGCCTGGCCTGGCCTGGGCCAGGCCTGGCCTGGGCCAGGCCTGGGCCAGGCCTGGGCCAGGCCTGGGCCAGGCCTGGCCTGGGCCAGGCCCCCCCTTGCTTCCCTTTCACCTCCTGCTCTCGTGAGGCGTCCTCCTCCTCCTCCTTCACCTCTTCCTTCTCCTCGAACATGGACTCACGTGCGACGGTTGAAGTCCTTGGTTGCGGTGGACGTCAAGTGACTTTTGAGGACAAAAGGCCGGCCGGCCGGCCGGTCGTTCGCTCGCTTCACAGCGACTCGGTGTTGCCACGCGCAGGTTAACGCGGGTCGGAAATAAACTCGAACGTCTTTCTTGTCAGAGCGCCACCTCGCGGAGCCCGATCAAACAAGGAGAGCCATGCAGCCCCATTGAGCGTTGGTTGATCCCATTGGAGTGTCATCGTCAAAACGGGAGTGAAAGAGGAGTGAGTGGCTCTCCAGTTGAAATTCATGCACATTTTCTTTATTGAACAGTCATATAAAATAGTCATGTTTCATTGTTGCGAGTGCATGCCTCATCTGCCAACAGTTTCAAAGTTAAATTACAAAAAGCAAGGCTTCATGTCGTGTAGTGAATTACTCGGGCACTTGAGCAGTTTCTTAAAAAAGAGCAACACAGCTTTGTTTAAAGTATTGAGCAGTATCAAACCTGTAACTGATATACAAAGCAGAGTTCCAAAGAAGAAGATTCAGAATCATTCCAAGGAGCACATTTACAAAACAGAGTCAAACGTATTGTTTACAATTTGAAACTCGTCATATGACTGACGCCTTGCCTTGGGCTAATCATGCATTTTGGAGCTCCACATAGTAACCACACACGGCTCACAAGAATTGGCAAACATGCGGCGGAATTGGACTGTGCGCGCGCGCGCACGTTCAAGCGCTCACGAGTTGCATGATGGCGGCGGCGGCGGCGGCGGCGCAAAGCGCAAAAGCGCGTCGCGGCGCTGCTGCGCCCGTCCCAAAGATGCGTCCAGTACAAGGTCACGAGAGAGAGAGAGCAATGCGGCTCAAAGATTAAAATTTGCCACGTTCTTCTTCGCTTCTTTTAGAAAACATGCATAGGCAGACACTTGATTCTTTTTTTTTCTTTGTTTCCTTTACACAATAGAGGCTTTTCTATCCTCACTTTGTTCGTAATACTTAAAAAGAGAAAAGGAACATTCGTTCTCAGCAAGCCTTAATAAATCGAACCTTCCCTTCCAACAGAGACAAAGCAACAGCTTAGCAAACGCAAATTCCAGTTACGAAACTCAAGAAAATAGGATGGACTTGTTTAGCCGTAATACAGAAGAAAGAAAGAAGAACTTAAAATCAGGTCAAAGCACACACCAAAAAGAACCTGAGGTAAGCAGCATATATGTACACGACCGTAAAACGTTCCATTATTTGGCATTTCCCTAACATTGCGTTTAAGACTGCCTCATTCATTTCAGAGTTAGTTTGTAAGAGGAGCAAAACAAAAAAAGAGAGGGGGGGGGGGGAAAACAACAATCAATAAATAGTTCTTTCTTACTTTGTACACTCTTACTTAATGTTTAAAAACGCCATCTCGTCTTGTGTCCTTTTTAGTGCTGCGTTTGTTGTAAACGTACAATCGTGAGCAAGAAAGAAAAGGTGGAACGAACCATCGCCATGCAGCTCGTGGCCGGCCGGCCCGCCCGCCGGAGTATTAGGCGCATCCCGCTGCCGCCGGCAATTAGTGATCACATTTGACGAATAGTTCCAAGGCATTTCCAAAGACTGGCGAGTGACACGGCGGCAGCATCCACCTCCCTCCCCACCCGGTGTGAGCCGTACACGCTTAGCTCCCTCCCTCCCGCCGCTTCCCTCCCTCCCTCCCGCCGCTTCCCTACCTCCCTCCCTCCCTCCGCTTCCCTCCCTCCCTCCCTCCCTCCCTCCCTCCCTCCGCTTCCCTCCCTCCCTCTACTGGATGCCGCTGGCGCTTCCCTTGCCGTCCGTGCCGTTGGTCTCCGAGGACAGCGCCTTGTTCAGCGAGTTGAGGCTGGCGTCGGAGGGCAGCGCGTCCCGCCGCGGCGGCATCCTCTCGTTGATGCGGTCCAGGCCCTTGGCCTCCTCGAAGCTGGTGATCTTGTGCTGGGGCGAGAAGCCCTTGATTGCTGCCCGGAACGAGAAGAGATTTCAATGAAAAAAAAAAATCGATCAAATGGAAAAGCCCCGTCGGGTCGGTCGAGACCTCCTGAGAGAGAAAGCCAAAGAAAACGGCAACATTGGCTCAGAGTAGCGACGTCAATCCGTCGCACCAATTGCCCCCCCCCCTTTTTTTTTGTGATGACGACGTTTGAGATGTCGGGGTACTCCGCCATGGCTCGCTTAGCGCTTGGCTCGTCTGCTCGGAGCGTGCAGCAATCGGGGTGTCGGAGAAGGGAGGGAGGGAGGGAGGGAGGGAGGGAGGGAGGAAAAGCATCTCTTCCAAGGAGTGCAATTGCTCCCCGAAGATAGCGCCGTGGTTTGGGACTTAGCATCAAGCAGGAGTTGGTTGCGCCTTCTTGTTTTTATTTTTTTGTGTCGTTGGCTTGTATGTCCGTATATCGTGTACTATGTCTCGTCACCGTGGGATAGTGGGAACGTTCTTTCGATTTCTTTGTGTGTCTTGGCATGTGAAGAAATTGACAATAACGCAGACTTGGACTTTTGGACTTTGAGTTGACTAGCGCCGCCGCCGCCACCACCACGCCAATTGGTAATTTGTGTGGCTTTGGCTCACTCCAGAGCAACTGGACGGAGCGTACTGTATCTCCCAACCTATTTGTCTCATTTCTAGCTTTTGCTTCCCGACGGTAAGACGGCCACCAAAGCGGTAGGTAGCTCTTGTTTGACTAGTAACGACGAGCCGGTTTATCCTGGCAAGTGGACGAGGTCGGGAGGGGCCGGCTTCCAAGCCTAATGGTCGAACGGCGAAGGCACCCAACAACACGGCTTGGGCTCTGAGCGTTTGCCCGTTGCTGCACGGCTCCGGTCAGACGCGGGTTCTCGGCACACGTCACGCCACGCCACAGAGAAGAGGAAGCCGAGGAGGCCTCCTCGGCTGGAAGCAAGCCTAAATAGCAGCGTGGCCAGCTACTATTTAGTGCGTGCGCACTTGACGTCCTTCTTGCCCGTGTGGCCAAGCGGGGTGGTGGTGGGGCGGAGGCTTCGGGCTCGGCGGCACCAGCGCTTTCTCCCAATGTGCTGGCGCTCACGCGGCTTTTCGTAAGGCTCGGGCGCTTTCAAACTGTTGGCAGGATGCCTGCCGCTTGCTTGCTTTCTTTCTTTTGGGGGAAGTCCAGATGTTGTGCCACTGAGAGCCACAAAATGAAAAAGTGAAGGCAGGCAGGTGGTCCCTTCAATGTGTGTTTGAGAAACATCCCAAATAAGTCTGATCTGATTTTCCACCAATAAATGACCACTCTCAGAAATGTGGCCAAAGCCGGACTGGGCCGCATTGAAGCAAATGTGATCAAATGGACGCCCTCTCGCTCTGGATTCTTTCGGTTTGGTTTTTGGAGCTGGATCCTCTCGCCGGCTTTGCTCTTTTTCCACGTCCCGCGCCACATACCGCCGGGTGGCCCTCAGTGGCACCTGGACACGCTGCTGGAGCGCCAATCAAAGGTCCTGCCGAGCGGTTCCCCTTTCAGATCCGCGTGGCCACGCAGGGCTTCTTACGTCCGTCCGCACGACTCTCACACAGCTACCAGGACGCCCCGAAAGAAAGCCCGCTCACCCACGCTCGCTCGCTTGCGCGCGCTGTGCAGAGCGACACAGGAGCTGGTGATTTACCTTCGTCAGCCTCAATAGCTTCGATAGTAGCTGAAGAGAAGAAGAGGGGGGTTGCAAAACCAGTGAGAGAGGTGAGCAAAGAAGAGGTCACGTTGTCAACCAGCACCGCCGACGCCCACCCACTGACAGATCCAGCGAGCGAGCGAGCGAGCGAGCGACCGTGCTCGTTATTGACGCATTGCCCGTCACGTTAGCAGACGGGCGAGATAGAGAAGGGGGGCGGGGGTCGAAGTGAAGCGCAGGCTAAAAATCCATCTCTCATGCTCAGTGGGGAAAAAAAGCTCTCTCACACACACACACACACAAACAACCGTGGGGACCAATAAAGTATCCCTCCTCCCTCCATCTACTCAAAACAAACTCGTTTCATACGGCCCTCAAAATCTTCCGGAAAACTTGGGCTGAGCATGTGAGATTTTTTTTTTTTGCGAGTAAATGTTCTTTTTGGCCACACGACGGAGGGACTGGTGCAAAAGGGGGAGGTGGCGGGCGGGCCAAGTTTGGATGACGAGCAAAAAGGTTTGAGAAGCCCCGCTCGAGACACCATTTGGGATGTTGTTTCTTGCGCGAGCGAGTCAGATCAGCGGGATCGCGGCTCGGATTTGCGGCCTCCCCTTTTATAGGCCGCCGCTCGTCCACTCCCGAGCATCGCTGCTGAGATCCAAACAAACGTTTTGGGGGGGTTCCTTTTTGACTCAAAAACACGACTGCAAATTGCTGGAGCTGTTTGGAATTCAACATGAGAGGATGAGCGGGACAACTAAAATCGCTCTCACAAAATGAGGCGGGTAGGG
Organism: Syngnathus typhle; assembly: GCF_033458585.1. Taxonomy (NCBI): domain Eukaryota; kingdom Metazoa; phylum Chordata; class Actinopteri; order Syngnathiformes; family Syngnathidae; genus Syngnathus; species Syngnathus typhle. The sequence continues at coordinate 22,718 of NW_026872187.1, forward strand.
CGGTCGGTCTCACATGCGTGCGCTTAGCGGAATACAAATCTACCTGCGGCTTCTAGGGAGAGAGAGAGGAAAACAGAAAGAAGAGAAAGAAAGAAAGAAAGAAAGAAAGATGGGCCACATTTGAAAAGCAAGCAAGAGCAAGGCAGACTTTTTCTTCCCATCTGAGACGCAGACACGGCTGGGGCAGGAGCCCAGGGCGGCGCCCCCCGGTGGATCATAAGTGCGAGTGAGACTTTTTCCTTCCCAGCTCAGCCAGCCGCAGACACGGTTGGGGCAGGAGCCGTGGGGGCGGAGGGGGGGTGGCGGGCGGCCATCTTACCGTTCTGCAGCTTCTCCTTGCCGCCGGACAGCACGCCGCTGGGGAGCATGCCCGTCGGGGTGAGGCCCTTCAGCGTCAGCACGCTCTCGCTCTCCTCCCTGATGTGCAAACAAAGGTGCCGGCGTGAGCGGCTCCTCCAAACAAAACTGCCATCGTCTTGCTGAACGGATTTGTTTTCTTTTGGACCCAATACTGCCCGCCATCGCCTTTCGTTTTGCCATCGCGCTTTCGTTGGCAATGCCGTCTGGTGTTTTTTAGCGGGCGGGCGTGCGCGCGTGCAGGCGGGGCGCATTTGGGTCGGCCCATCTGTTAGGTCTAAATACTATCAGACATTAAACCACACACTGGAAGGTATTCCAACACCATCCCATCCACTAGTCGGTACCTGAGCACGGAGAAGACACGGGCCATCTTCCCAATGGCGCGGATCTTGTTACGGATGACTTCCTTGCGCGCAGAGGCCGTGGCACCTGGGGGTACAAACCATCACAAACCATCAGCCGCCGCTCGATTCAGCGGCAGGCGGGCGTGTCGCAGGCAGGCAGGCGGGCGGGCGTGTCGCAGGCAGGCAGGCAGGCGTCGCCATCGGCAATGCCCGACACGCTGGTCAAGCATCGCGCGTACGGCGGCACCCCGACCTCCCGACTCGTCTCGGCAGCTTCGTGTCCGAGAAAGAAAGGGAAACGAGCACACGGTCGCCACGTCGGCGAGCCGCTACAGCGCCGGCTCGCTAGCCACCGGCTCGCCACTCGTTTTTCAAACACATAGACTGGCTTTGCCATTCATTTGCGACCAGGGAAACGCATTTGAAAAGTCTACGCCGGGGCGCCGCCGCCCAGAAACCTTTGCTGACACGACGAGGAGCCTCGGTCGCAGGTCGGCGAGTACCTGGCAAAGCCGCTGCGTGAGCGCACACGCCGCCACCGCGGTGGCTGAAGTTTGTTTGTACCTGTTTTGGGGGCATATATTAGCTGTTCTTCTCATCAAGTACCCCCAGAAGAGGACAGAAGAAAAAGGGGATAGACAAGTCAGTGGATGGCTGCGGCATGAAAGCGGAGGCAGTGGAGGAAGAAGTGGGGTGGGGGGGGGTGGGTGGTTGGGGGGCGCAAAGAGAGCACCACAAGCGTAAAGAGAAAAACAAAGTCTGGAAAACAAAGAAGACAAATTAGAGAAAGTCAAAACAAAGAGGAAATGAAGATGTGAAGGAAACCTCGGGCGGGGTTGCGTGATGAAAAGCGTGAAGCTTTCGAGGAGCATGTCAAGAATGAGGAGAAAGAAACGCCCAGAGCACAATAAGAGCTCCATCCCGTTGCGCTTACCGTCCAGGTCCTCGTCAGTGGTCAGCTCGTCGTTGGAGCAGATGCTCAAGACGTTCACCAGCATCTCGGTCACTGCGGAAGGAGCAGAGGAAGAACTCCGGCAACCCGATCGAGGAAGCTAGAAAAAGGCTAGAAAAGCTGGCCCGACCGACCCTTTTCGCCGACAAAGGGCAGCGACCAGGTGAAGACGTCCATGAAGTTGGGCAGCCAGTAGGGGTGGGGCGAGCAGTTGAACTGGCGGATGTTCATCACGTTGTTTTCGTACTTCAGCACGGCCGCTGCGCAAAACGCAAACCACGAAAAGGGATCAAATGCAAACCAGCGGGCTCGGCCCTCCCGCTGTCGCCTCACCTTTGTTGTTGTAGACATCAAGGTAGTTGGGTGCAGAGAAGATGGTGATGAGGGACGGGAAGCCGGTGGTCTGACTCTTTCGGTACATGCGGTACCTGGCGAGCGCACGGGCAGCCAGCTGAGCGCGGCTGGCTCCATCCCCCCCACTACCCCCTTTGTCGCAACTCACCCGGCATCCTGCGCTTCGTGGGCCCGGATGATGGATAGTAAATTGTTGTGGTGGAGGAAGTCGCAAACAGCCGGGTAGCTGCAGCGGCCGGCACAAGGGAAAGGAGTTAAACGCCTTTGACCCTGGCTCGCCGACTCGCTAATCGAGCTGAGGCCGGCAAGTTTTGTCAGCGTCGAGCGTCCCGGCCCATCCCGGCCCATCCCAGCCCATCCCGGCCCATGCCGGCCCATGCCGGCCCATGCCGGCCCATGCCGGCCCATCCCGGCGCCACCCACCTGTAGAAGTAGGAGCAGCCCCGCACCGTGTTGTGCGTGAAATGCTCCTGGCTCTTCTCGTTGCCAAAGTCCTCCAGGGGGTCGGACCAGAGCAGGTCGCACATGGGGCCGTAGGCCGGAGGCTCTTTGAATCTGTCCAGCTGTAAAGAGCACATTGAAAGCACGTGAAAGGGCCCGAGCCAGACGTTTGTCCTCCATCGCTGGCCACTTGGCTTTGCTGCTCGTTTGCGGCGCAATTGCAACGACGACAACAACAACAACGACGACAACAACAAAACGCCCTGCCCTCCGGGGCCACCTACTTTCCTGATGTCATCCAGATTTGTGATCTCTGGAGAAAGTCCTCCGTGTACGCACAGGAACTGCTGGTTCATGAGCGCCGCCAGGGGAAGGCAGTCAAAGGCGTCCATGCAGGCGTCGTACACCCTCTCGGAATACTTGATTCGACCTGCCGCGCAGGCGGGCCGGGGAGGCGGGTCAAACCGGCAAGCATTGGCGGCGGCGGCGGCGGCGGCGGAGGACTTACATTCCTGCTTAAAGGTGAAATACTCGGTCAAATGCCGACATTCGTGGTTCCCGCGCAGCAAAAACAGGGTTTTGGGGTAGAGGAGCTTCAAGGCCCACAAGTAGAGCACGCACTGCCACCACAAGAGCGAGCGCTGCGGTCAAGACGCAAAGCCAGCCGGCCGGCCGGCCAGCCAGCGCCGGGTCGCTCCTCTCCGTCGCCTCTCGCACTCTGGCCGGCCACTCACTTCGATACTGAAGTAGCCTCTGTCCACATAGTCGCCCAGGAAGAGGTAGCGCGTGGATGCCGGGGAGCCTCCCACTTCAAACAGCTTCATCAAGTCAAAGAACTGGCCGTGGATGTCGCCGCACACTACAAGCGGAAACAACATCCATCCGTGTGATCTTCTTATCAGCTTTTTCCCTAGACTGACACCACCCACCGAGTTTCAACCCCCGCCAATAGCAGGCGTCAACTCCAAATATTTGAAAAAGAAAAAAACACAGCCGGTCGACCGCCACCGCTCCGTCTGGTTCACATGGTGGCGCCAGACCGCTGAGCGGGCGGGATCCGCACGAGGATGGAGCCGCCGCAATGAAACCTTTCAGCAATTCAGACAAAGCGCGAGAGGCCTGAGAGAGGGGGGGGGGGGGGGGGGGGGGGGCACACGCCGCCAGAAACAATGTGTCCGTCGCTCGGCTTCAGTCCACCTACCCGTACGCGCGAGAAGCACAAGAACAGGTGGGCGTAAATTAGCCGCGGCGAGGAACCATTTGTTCTGACCGCAGCCCGCGAGCGAGCACCCTGAGAAGCGTTGCGGCTAGCGAGCGGGCGGGCGGGCGAGTGGGCGGCTGTTACACAATGAAGCTTCAGAACCCACACGGGGCGCTCCGAGCGGCAGAGGCTTGGCCCGTATCGGGCTCCGACCGAGGCGGGCGCGACGACAGCGACATCGGCTGCCCTGGCCAACTGCAATGCGTGCACTTCAGAGAGCAAAGGTGGACTGGAAAGGACAAACAAACAAGTGCCTCAGCGCCTGTTTTGGCCGTGTGAGAGCGAGAATAGTGCAATTGTCTGCCTTCGTTTTTGCCTCCTCTGACGCAGGCACCTGAAAGGTTCGGCGTTGGGTGAACGCTTGGGTGGGCGGGCAAACACAGCCAGCGAGATAGCCAAGCGGCCCAGAGTAAGCCAGGCCACCGGTGGGCTGGGCCGGCAATTCAATCGAGCGAGTCAACGATGGCCGGTTGCCATAGATCCTGTGTCGGATTTGAAAGGCATCAAAGAAGCCTCATTGGCAAGTCTAATGGGGGGGGGGGGGAAGCAGGGGGGGAAGGAAGGAAGGAAGGGAGGAAGGGAGGAAGGGAGGGAGGGAGGGAGGGAGGGAGGGAGGGAGGGAGGGAGGGAGGGAGGGAGGGAGGGAGGGAGGGAGGGAGGAAGGAAGGACCAGGAAGGAAGGAAGGAAGGACCAGGAAGGAAGGAAGGAAGGAAGGAAGGAAGGAAGGAAGGACCAGGAAGGAAGGAAGGAAGGAAGGAAGGAAGGAAGGAAGGAAGGAAGGAAGGAAGGAAGGAAGGAAGGAAGGAAGGAAGGAAGGAAGGAAGGAAGGAAGGAAGGAAGGAAGGAAGGAAGGAAGGAAGGACCAGGAAGGACCAGGAAGGACCAGGAAGGACCAGGAAGGACCAGGAAGGAAGGAAGGAAGGAAGGAAGGAAGGACCAGGAAGGACCAGGAAGACAGGCAAGCAGCCAGTGATGGTCATTTTGTTCATTTTGTGGCTTGCCTCCCATTTTGGGACCCAAACTATGACGCCGACATTTCCACGGCAACATTTGGAGCCGCACGCGTGTGCTGACGACGAGGCGGGACTCTTTGGCAAGTATTGAGCCGCTCGCTCCCCCCAAATCCAAAGCGGCCTTGGGAAGGGCGCTGGAGCCGCTCGGAAGGCGCAGGCGAAAGGAGCGGCGGGAAAAAAAGTAAACAGCTACCGACGCTCTCGGCTGGAGCGGAATGCGGACAACTTTGAATTGAAATTCAAGAAGGCGTCGGGCCACCTGTCACCGGGGCCTCGATGTCCAGCAGGTTCTTCTCGGCGCGCAGGATGGCGGCGCCCTCCCTGATGAGCCTTAGCGCCACCGCCTCCTCCACGCGTCCTTCCTTGGTCAGGTGGCCTTTCAGCACGTCCACTCTGGGCTTGCCCTCGCCGTCAAACACCTCTTTGGCCGTCAGTCGATGACTGGGCGGGAACGGAACGGCTGCGGAGATCAAGGCAAACTGGGTCAAAAAGGTGCCTCTTCATTTGGAAAGCTGCGCATGCATCCTGCTCAAGCTAGCGCCAGCCAGCGCGGACGCTAACCTCCATCCTCGCCGGAGGTGACGCCAGCGGTAAGCAGACCTGCACTCTGGCGCCCCTTGCCAAGCAGAGCCCTATTTGCCCTGCCAGCGGCAGCCACGGAAACTTGATATTCTTCCCGGAGCAAAATGAATTCTTCCCTCCCTCCCGCCCTCCCTCCGTCCCTCCCTCGCATGCAGCTAGGTAGGCAGGCAGGCAGGCAGGCAGGCAGGCAGGCAGGCAGGCAGGCAGGCAGGCAGGCAGGCAGGCAGGCAGGCAGGCAGGCAGGCAGGCAGGCAGGCAGGCAGCCAGGCAGGCAGGCAGGCAGGCAGGCAGGCAGGCAGGCAGGCAGGCAGGCCACTCTCGCACAATTCCGTTTTCACGCTTCTGTCCCCAAATCACTAGTCTCGGCCGTTTCATCCTGCATTTGCATTCACCGTGTTCATCGAGCGGAATCCAAGCGTTTACTGCCGCGGACCAGTATGAACGTCACGGTACGTTCTTCCAAATTCAACGGAGCCCTGTCCAGATGCTCCAAAAGCGCCAGCGACAAACAGACTGCCTCGACGTCACGCCAAAGTGTCAAGAAAACGCATCCGTCCCCTCCAAGCGTCTCCAACGAGCCGTCCGTCCCTTTGCGCCAGCGGCTCAGAACTAACAACAGGCTGGCCTCTGCTTCCGGAAGTTCTTGACCCTCAACGTGCATGCCTTTTTCTGTGGAACAAATTCAAGAGCTCGGTGACCCCGAGTCAATGTCATCATCACTAGCGTCGGTGAATCATCTCATCAGAGCGTTCACGGGGCGAAGCGTTGGTGACCATGAAAAGCTGCTGAGCTGAGCTGAGCTGAAAGCCAATAAAGTGCGTTGCCAGGGAAACAGTCTTCATTTTTGACGCACCGCAGTCGAGCCAGGCCTAAAACACGGCAAACAAACGGGTGGACGTGGTGGCGGGGCCTCTTGTGCATCAGCGACACTCGGCCGGGGCCGTTCGCTCCACGCATTCCAACGCATTGCAAGCCAGCGCGCACGCCGGCGCCATCAGTCAGAAATCCCCCCGATGGATGGGGGGGGGGGGGGGGGGGTTACTGACCCAGGCAAGTCCCTGCAGCGGATGGGCAGAGTGGCAGCGGATCAATGACACAGTTACGCCCAAGATCTATCTCCCTGGTTTCAAACGTGCCGTCCATTCTTTGCCTCCATGGCGGGCAAAAAGAGACAAACATTGAGACCAGCGTGCGCCAAGGTGTTTTTTGCCGATGGACGGACGGTAGCCTCGTCCGGAAGTCTGGGCGGGCGCCACTGAGTGTCAAAGCTCGCTGTCTATAGTCACACTTGGCTGTGTTTGTAAACAAAGCACAATTGCGCCATTGTGGTCTTCAACGTTGACGTGCAAACGCTCGCCCGACTCGCCAACCGTGACACGGCTCTCGGATGGGCAGCTTTGGAGCCTTTCTGAAGACGCTGCCGCCGCCGCCGCCGCCTCCACTATGCCGTGACACGGGATTAGCTTTCATTAGCAACGCAGCTGTAATCAGCTTTGGAGGGAGGAGGGAGGGAGGGAGGGAGCGCTGAGTGAAAAGCGGCTGGCAGGAATGCGCCCCCCTTCCGTCAAAGCCGACAAACGAGGCAGGGGTCCCGCACCCAGCAAGTGATTCGGCCGAATGTTCAAGAGCACGTTTCAAACGAAATCCTTGGCAATGTAATGTGCATCGAGGGCAACCGGCCGGGGCTTCAAGTTGGCCAGGCTCAGCGAAAGACGACGGAAGATGACCCGCCGCCACCGCCGCCGCCGCCGCCGCCGCCGCCGCCACCACCGCCGCCACCGCCGCCACCGCCGCCGCCACCGCCGCCACCGCCGCCGCCGCCGCCGCCACCGCCCAGAGGGCTTTGCGAACCAATTGGTGCACGCCGGAAGAGCGTAGAAAAAGAGCACCCGAGTGGCACAGGTCCATTTGCGGGAGGGAAGGCATGAGCGCAATATGGTGGCGTGTGAAGACAAAAAGCTGTCGCTCCATCTGTGCCATGCGGCCGACCACAAACTATGGAAGGCCAAGAGAAAGCAGGGAAGGATTCGTAGCCATGGTTGTACAAAACGTGGCTTTTGCACCTGCACGGTGGGGTGGGGGGGGTTAGCCATGCCAGCGCCATGCCAGTTGGCTGCCTGCCGCACACTTCTCTTGGCCAACAGGGTACACGGTGCGCTCGGGTCCAATTTCTCCTCACAAAGCCTCCGGCGTCGGAAGGTTATGAGGTCAAAGCGCACGAGCACCTGCCAATGCGTGCGTGCGTGCGTGCGTGCGTGCGTGTCTAATTTCACCTGAAGTGTATATGCCCCGACAGACGCCGTGGCACCTCTGGAGGAAAGAAGGAGAGAAATAGCTAGCTAGCTAGCTAGCTAGCTAGCTAGCTAGCTAGCTAGCTAGCTAGTGGTCTCCAACCACCAGCCCCAAGAAGGGAAGGCTGTTTGATTGAAATGCTCAGTGCAGTTGACTTTGCTTTTTGGCACAGCCACTGCGCTTTTTGACAGGTGGACGGGACCGCCGCCTCCTGCCGCTCGCCACCGTGAGCAAAAGACGGGGGACTCAGCCGCTCACTCCACTGCAACATCCAGCGCGTGATGGATTTCAGCATAAGCATCGCCCATCCGTACGTAGTTCAGGCTGGTCTCAATTGGCTGCATTGGTGCTTCTTCAATCAAAAAGGGCTGGCAGGCAGGCAGGCAGGCTGGCTGGCTGACAAAAAGTGCAACCTCATGGAAATGCCACCATAGGCCATTAGCAGATTAAAAAAAAGAAAAAAAGCAAACCTGCGATGGAATGCGGCGGCACTACAGCCGGCCAGGACAAACGGCAAACACCGACACAAATCCCAGCAAAGGCTTCCTTGGTGACATTGCTCCACACCACTGCGCTCACCCAAGAGTGTGAACAGCCATTGCTCTCACATCCAATCCAGGTGTAGGCCTGGCCCGCCCGGGGTAGGCTTGGCAGGCTCGGCCCTCTTCCGCAGATTGCCATCTTGGCCGCCTTATGACGAGAAGGTTCACGTCAGAGGGGCGCGCCTGCTTCCTCCTCCGTGTGCTTTGTTCCTATTACAGCTGTTGGAGCTCAGAAGATGAAGCTTTCTTCCTCCAGCCTCCAGAAGAAAGGCTGACACACTGACCCAATTCCATGACGGGAAAGGCTCAGCCCGATAGCGAGGTGACGGCCGGTCGCAGCCGCCGAGATTAAAGACGGCGAGGATGCTCCTCTGCTTTGCGCTGCAAGGAGCGCTTCCTCCTGCTTGCCGGCGATTTCCGCCGAGCCGTCCGTGGCTTTCGGTTGGCCAAGCGGGCCTCCGTTCCACCGAGTCCATTCCTGACCACGTGGAAGACAAAAACCAATAAAAGTGGAAGGGGGGGGGGGGGGGGGGGGGTCGGTCTCTCTCTGCGAGATGGCGCAGACTAGGTGACAATTTGCTCCCAATTTTAAAGTGGAACGTTTCATGGCAAACGCGTGGGCCAAGCGCTTGCGTTTCCTCTGACCGCAATTGAGAAATCTCCAGCCAGTCAACTAACAGGAAGGGAAAGGAGCAAGAAAGCAACGGGTGACGCACAGAGCCGCTTCTTGCGACAGTCTCGGTCAGCCAGAGAAACTGGCTTTGTCTCAAAGCGGCCCCTGGTCGCAACAAAGTCCGACTAGAAGCGAGCCAAGAACATTTTCCTTTCTGTGTAGAGGAGAGAGAAGATGCCTCCCTCCAAGAGAGCTCGCTGATGTGGATCGGCGGAAGGCGGGAATGTCGGCCAGAGCAGCGTTTCCCATGCCGCAGAAATTGGATGACGGGGTGCATTATGGACAGGATAACGGCCCGCTCAGCCACTTGCTAATCACAGAATCTCGACAGTTACGAGCATGCGGATCAGCCACCGCCGATGGATAGCAATGATGCGGTGCGTTTGAGGACCGCCGGAAAGCCCGGTGTGCGGCTTGACGGGAGAACCTGGATGTACTGTCCATTGTACGTAAAAAAAACAAAAAGAGACGAATCGTGGCTCTTTCACCACAATAACCACTCAGCAGGGGGCGGTACAACGTGACTTGGGTTGCAATTTTTAAGGAACTAGTCTAAGAGTCAGGTTGAGTCTTTTGCATTTGAATCATAATTTGTTTAATCTTTTCTAAAAACGTTTTGGAAATGGTCATTTTCATCTACACACGTGTACATAGAGAGAGAGAGAGAGAGAGAGAGAAAGAGAGCGAGAGAGAATATTCCCAATGTAAACGTTTTGTGCCTTGGATGAAAAAAGGTGGCAAAAATTCAAATATTTTGGAAATACAATTCTTCACTATGTTCTCAAGTGCTAGTTGTTGCTGTCAAGCGAGCGGCACCCGTCCGTCCGTCCATCCGTCCGTCCGCACAAGACAAGGCCCTCTTGTATGACAGATTGGAGCAAAGTGTGGCACGTCACACTACGTGTTGTCAGTTGCCAGCAGGAGAGGAAACCGCGAATGCAACTGCCTGCGTTGCTTCTTTGCGCACACAAACCGATTGTCATCTTTATTGCGTTCTACTAGAATGCAAAAGGGAGAAAGAAGAACGCGGGCAGGAATACTGTAGTGGGGGGGGGGGGGGATAAAAGAAAAGCAAGCTCTATGGTCGGCGGTACAAGCAAGCGAGCAAAAAGGAGCTTGCAGCTCGCCCTTGCGATGCTTGTTCACAGTGGCTCATGCGCTGCCACGGTGTCCGGCCCAAAGGGCGAAACGGTACAAAATGTGGCTTGTCGGGAGCCCGCTTGGGTCAGGGTGAGCCTCACTTCCTCGTAGGGCGCCGCCGCTGTCGGCGAACACCCTTGTTGTTCCTCCTCGCCAGCCAGCCTGCCAGCCAGCCAGCCTGCCAAGCAAGCAGCCAGCCAGCCCATCTAGCCTGCTAACCAAGCAACCCGCCCGCCCGCCAACTAACCAGCCCGTCAGCCAGCCAGCCAGCCCGTCAGCCAGCCAGCCATCTCAACCGTGAATCCGTCTCGCGGGTAGGGTTAGGGTGGGGGAGGAAAAATGTCAACGCAAAATGGTCGTGTACTCACATTTCACCGCCCTGTCCGTCGTCGATAACTTGGGCTCGTCATTCGGCTTGCTTTCGGACATTTCCAGTGTGAACGAATATTGAGCTGGGGCAGAAGAAAGTAGGCGGAAAACGCTTGGCTGGCCGCGTCGCTCTCGCCGGACAAGTCTCTTGCTGCTGCTGCTGCTGCTGCTGCTGCCTGGCTCCAGCCGAGGAAGGAAAGACGGGGGATCCCGTCAGCGGCCAAAAATACAGCGACGTTTGCAGGTTTTCGATTTCACTGCTCCGGCCGGCTGCGAGCTCGGATTTGCTCTTACTCCGCGCACAGTCGCCCCAACGCAGCGCGGAGAGGGCAGAGAGCGAGAGCGAGAGCGAGAGCCAGAGCCAGAGCTAGAGCTAGAGCTAGAGCTAGAGCTAGAGCCAGAGCCAGAGCCAGAGCCAGAGCCAGAGCCAAAGCCAGAGCCAAAGCTAGAGCTAGAGCTAGAGCCAAAGCCAGAGCCAGAGCCAGGGCGAGAGCCAGAGCCAGAGCCAGAGCCAGAGCCAGAGCGCACGCAAGCAAAGTGCTGGTTCCTTGAGCCCGCCCAGCCGCAACACTAGACGTTTCTATTGGTCCGGCGCACACAAGGCCACGCCTCCATCTCCCTTTGACGCAAGAAAAGGCGAACGATACTTGATGATCCCCTGCGGGCAAATTCTGCTTGCTTGCTTGCTTGCTTGAAAAGTCTAATAAGAGTCTGTTATGTAAAGCCAACTATTGACCGTGCCCAACAACGGCGTATTACTTGAAGCTGGCTTTGTTTTTTTTAAGAGCTACGGTGTCTTCATCAATGACATCATTGATCTAGCTAAAGTGGTCCCTGACCTTTGTTTATTCCAATTTTCACCCACTTGAATTGAAACGACACCACAAATTCTGTTTCAGCAGTAAAAAGACAAAGACAGCTGTTCAATGACGCAGGGAAGCGCCAGAGCCCATGCCGGCTCGATCCGCACTTGTGAAATCTCCAATTGATTCTCGTAACAAGACGTTGCTTGGTCTTTCGCCTGATGAGACGCTCTTGAGATTTTCAAAAAATGTTGTTTGTAATGTGCAAACGAGTCAGTTGTATGGTGACGGCTGCAAATAGGCTTTCAACGTGCACTTGGGCTCAGCTCGCAATCTGCTATGCGAGAGTTAGACAAAGGAGCCGAGTGGCCGGGCCGGGCCGGGCCGGGCCGGGCCGGGCCGGGCCGGGCCAGGGCCGCCCCTGAAGCTTTGCTTGGAATTGATCGGCTGCAAGACTTGGAAAGGCGCCCGCTAATTCAATCCGCGTTGTTTACGTGCAGCCCGAGGAAATGAAGAGAGCAGAGCAGAGCGAGCGCACGTTCCAGCCATGCACTGGCTTTGATGAACTGCCGGCCGGAGGCACAAATGCCGCGCGGGCAATCCTTTGGGGCCGTTTACCCGCCCATCTATCCTCACAGCCGCAATGCCTTCTTGCCATGCCCGTTGATTCGTGGCTCCTTGTGCTTGATTGATGGCTTCATCAGCTTCTGCCATCTCAAGTGGGCTAAAAAGGGCTCTTGCCACGAGTTGTGCCTTTCATTGTGGCTTGGCAAACTTTGTAGCTCAGCTAGGTTCTTTTGTTCTTCTCGCCCTCAGGTTTCCGGCCAGTGCACTCGAGTCATGTGAGATGGCGAGGGCTACCCGCGGGCGCTGGACGACTCGCTCTCGCTCTCGCTCTCTTTCATCAAGTGGCCCGAAAAGCAAGTCGAGCGCCCGCCCTCTCATCGTCTTGCCACGAGAGCTTGATGCCGGCCACTTTTCCGCCGTTGACGCATTGAGGATGCCGTCATGCCACTCTCGGCTGTGGAGTTTTCGTTTCTTTTGGTGCAATCCGAGCAAACGTATTTATCTGGCCTAACGACCAGAACCAGAGTGGAGACGGCTTTTTGGGGCGGCGGCTGCGGTGGGGGCTGTCGAATGCCCCGCTAACGTGGGCGGGGTCGTTTTTTCCGCAGGTTCACCAAGCGATGAAGCGCCACGACCCCCCCCCCCCCCCCCGTCCAGCCTCCAATTCATCAAGGCAGCGATTCGGGTCGTCAATAACGGCGAGACGGATGGCTCCCCTGCTTGGCGCGCCGGCTGAATTGCTCACAGAACGTGCGTCGTCACGTCCAGCGGTGACTGGTGGGGATTGCGTTGGAGATTTCGAAATACAGCGAGCAGCGCTTTGGCAAATAGTCTATTATATCTATACATTAGTATATTGCCACTGCCTGTTGAAGTTTGCATTGAAAACAACCACATAGTTTGCATTGAAAACAACCGCATAGTCCGTTCGCTTATTGCTCATTTAGTCGCCCTCCTCGTGGCGACGACAAAGATGGATAACGACGGAAAGCCATTTGTGCACCTCCCCGAAATTGCGCTTTGAACGATTCTTTTTTATTTCACTCCCTATCGCGGCTTGCTGTCAAAATAAATTGCCTTACGTGAATATGTTAGCTTAAAAGTCAGAATTCTGAGCATAAAGTCAGAATTATGACTTTAAAGTCAGACTTCTGAGAATAAAGTCAGAATCCTGTCACCCTTCTTTTTTTTTTTCTTCACCGGCCCTAATCCTCTTCCGTACATAACAATGGTATCATGAACCAAATATTATTGCGACTAACTGAGGAGTTGCGACCGTCTCCGTGCGCGTGTTTTACTGCCCCCTGGCGGCCACGCTGCACAGCAGAAACATTGGACTGATGCCTCCCTCTCGCTCCCTTTAATAACGTCGACCAGGTGTTCTCAACTGCTTTAGTCCAAGGGACCACCATAATCACCAAGAAGCAACTCGGGGACCACAGCCTTGGCAGAATATTATTTTATTTTGCACCAAAGGAGGATAGACCTATACAGGCTATTTATTTGCATCTGTATGTATTTTGGGAATCTCAGCTACATGTGACATACTTTGGATGGGTAAATGATTGACAAAATGAGCTGGAATTTTATTTGGACAAAGGTTATCATTCTTTTCCATTTTGTAGACCCCACGTAATACCACCACGGACCGCTAGAGGGCCAATGATTGACAAAATGAGCTGGAATTTTATTTGGACAAAAGTTATAATTCTTTTCCATTTTGTAGACCACACGTAATACCACCACGGGCCGCTAGAGGGCCGCGGACCACCGTTAGTTAGTTTATTGTTTAGCACATATTGTTATATCAATAACTGTGCAAGGAGGGAGACGAAGCCTAGGGCTCGTAAAGAGTTCCACTCCTTCACCGTTGACGATCCCTGAAGTAGCCAATGAAAAGTTGAGTTGAAAACAGAGGCGTAGCCAGGAATTCTTCCAGTAGGGGCGCGCGCCCACAGGAAAAAAAAATCGAACATCACCCACGCCGTTCGCTGATCGCTAAAACAACATCCGGGTCCGGGAGGCAAACGGTGAATGGATAACATCGCGCACATAGAATAGCGCAAGCACAGACCGAAAGAGAAAAACGGCATGAAGATGAAGAATCGAAAAAGCTCGATTTTTTTTCAACCGGGGCGCAGGGAGTCCTAACCGGGGCGCGGCCCCGGCTTGGCTACGCCTCTGGTTGAAAAGACACGACGATCTTGGGGTTGTTTTATTTTTGGGAGGCCGGGGCGGATTTGTGGCGGATTTCAAGACAGCGGCGAGGCGAGGCAAAGCGCATGCTCGAGCGTGAATTTCAAGGACAATGACTCACTTTCCACCATGTCAGATTTGGTTTGTACCTTGTCTGAGTCAGGGTGAGTGGCCGGGTGGAGAAGTGCTTCTTCGATATTTTGCTGCCAGCTCGACGCGGCGCTAGACGCCGCACGAAGGCGACGCGGGAGGAGGACATGTCCATGATGTCGGAGAGCGCCTGGAAGTCCCGTCGACAAGCTCGCTAAACGGGAACGCGGTGCACGCGCTGACTATTTCAGTTTGGTGGCCAAATGCTTACAGCATAGAGAGAGCGAGAGAGAGAGAGAGACTGAGAGCGAGCGAGAGAGAGAGACTGAGAGCGAGCGAGCGAGCGATAGATTATTGCCCAAGTGCGTTCCGTCCGTACAATCAAATCAAAGGAACAATAATGAAATAAATCCATACGTACTAGATGAATAGATAGATGAAATACTCGCCGGTTTGACTTTTATGTCCGATTTCATGTCATCGTGGCTGATTGGAGGCCATCTTCATCCACGTGTGCTCGCCGTACCTGCGAAGGGAGGGAGGGAGGGAGGGAGGGGCCTCGCTTGCAGCAGCTGATGTGCTCGTAGCAAGTGATGTGCTCGCACCAGAGTGCTGCGGAAGACGCTCGGGTGTTCCACAAAGGCGTTTCTGCCTGCCTGAATGGGTGGGTGCGCTGCTGTGCGGAAGATCTGGACTCCGGGCCAGGTGAGGCAATGTCGTTGCGGCTCCCCTATCCTGCTCCTCCCCTATCCTCCTCCTCCTGCTCTTGCATAGATTGATCCAGAAGCCAGCTTCCGTCCGTCTTGGCTCGCTGCACTGGCAAAGTTTTGGGGCGGGGCAACTGATTTTGTGCTCAAGTGAAACCATGCCTAAGATAAAGAGCGCTGCTTTGTCCGTCCGATAGAGAAGCCCTTTTTCGGTGTAGGCGAGTCCAAAGCCAGCCTGCATTGCGTGTTCAGAGGCGCTCCCCGGCATGGCAGCTTTCATCACCGTGGACAATGAGCACAGGGAAGAAGAAGGCATCCTGGTAGGAAGGCGGGCGATCCCTCCGGAAGAGGCCTCCTCCGTCTCGCCCGGCCCTCTGGCTGCGGCCGTCCTCGCCCCTCCCCTCGTCCGCCTCCCGCTCGTCTTGGTCATCGCCTTCGGCCTGCAGCACACCTCGGCTCTCCTCGTCGTCCTGCCGGGATCCCAAGCCTGGGAAAGAGCCGCCGCCGCCGCCGCCGCCGCCGTCCTCCCGACTCCCCGCCGGGCCTCCTCCCATGCTGCGGGAGGAATGAAGGAGGCTGCTCCGCCTCCCTCCTCCGAGCCTACCCAGGGAGAATCCGCTTCGACTGAGCACCAGCCGGCCCGGCGGGCCGCCGTGCCCGGCCGCCCTCAAGGCGGCCACGGTGGCATTGAGCAGGGCGGCGGTTCCCGTGGGCGTCCTCAGTCGGGAGGGCAGACTGCAGCTGGACGCGGTCCGCCGACATCGAGGGCAGCTCTGCAGGAGGTATGTGGAGTTGAAGACCACCGGCAGCGCCAGGGGAGGTGGGTTCCCCTCCGGGTTGGGGGTGGTGCCCGGGGGTCCAGACACGGGCGTGAACGCGGCGGAGTTGTCGGTCCTGCCGCTGCCACTGCCTCCGCTGTCCAAGTCCATGAGGATGGCCTCAGAGTAGCTGGGAACCATCTGTTGGTTACAGCGGATGTGCCACTCCAGTTCAGTCATGTCCACCGTGTTGACCCGGGAGATGGCTCTGTAGCTGGACCCATTCAGAGCCGCGATGCATGGGATGGCCGCCATGCCCGCCCCTCCGTTCTCCGTCTCCCCTGGTCCTCCTCCGCCGCCGCCGCCGCCGGATCCTCGTCCTCCCCAAACAGCTTCTCCACGTGGTAGTGCACGTAGGCCGTGCGGTACTCAGACAGCACGCGCAGCGGCCACGAGAGCAGGAAAGCCGAGGCCAGCCAGAAGACCCAATACTTGGAAAACCACGGCTGGTGCGAGGGGTCCGGGAAGGCCAGGATGTGCTCGCGGAAATCCACGTTCTTCAGGTGCATGCCCTCCCTGGCCTCCATGTAGTCGTCCAGGCCCTCGTTCTCGCCGAAGAAGCGTGCTCGCTTGGGGCGGGAAGGACAAGTGAGTTGACAGCGGGCCGTGCCATGCACGCGCTTGCCAATCAATTCAAGGCTTTACGCTCACGTATGACGGCCAAAAAACCCCAATCGAAATTTGGAGGGAGTGGTGCGTGTCAAATGGCTTAAGGCGAGTTGATCTCTCGTCCTTAAGTTTAGGCCAGTTCACCTTTGCTTTGGTCTGTCAATTACCTGGGTGAGATAGGCAGCCTCAGAACGTGCGCTGGAGAAGCTGAGGAAGGGGAAAGGCGCTCGGTCGGTCAGTCGCTCGCTCGGCCGGCCGGTCATCTTTCACCACAAATTGCGAGCAGGCCATGGAAAATAAAGCTCACCTACCTGAAGCACTTGGTGAAGCGGAGGCGAACCGCCGAGTGCAACTGCAGCTCCAGCAGCTCCTTAGACACGTCTTTGACGCCGTAGCGGGCGTAGTCAAACTCGGAGCTGGAGGCGTGAGTGTTGACGCGTTCGTGATAGACCTGGAAAGACCACAATTGCAAATGTCACAACTCAAGTGGACTCGTCTCGTACCACCAATGCCACTAGTGCAGTGAGCAGGAAAGGGGACGCATTTCTCCGCACCGCTAGAGGGAGCCGTGTCTCTCACCTGCGTGGTCGTGTACGCGTCTCCGTTGCGGTATCTTGTCACCTGCCTAGTCCTCCTCACGTAATGGTAGCTGATGGCCTTCCACCAAATGCAGGGCGTGGCCTGCTGGAGCCGCTGCACGCGCTCGTACACGTCCTGCGAATGTTTGGCGTCAATGAAGCAAAAAAAAAGGAGCACACTTTTCAGAGCTTTGACTCCTGAAGAGTAGCTCCAAGCCTTTGAGCGTGGCTCCCCGAATCCCTCAATGGCCGGCTGTCCAGCCAGCGCAAAGTCTTGGCCAGTTCCGCTTTGAGCTTGAAGAAACACCAAAGATGGCCAGCAGACGGCAGCATAGGGCGAGATCACTGCCTAGCAAATGAGTGGGGAAACGGCGGAGCTTTGGAAATTTCACTCTGACCGCCGGTTTGAGAGGAATTAGCACGCTAGATGATTTGAGTTGGGAAGTAGAAGCCATGCCGGCGAGTGTACGTTCACGCACGACAAACCTGGAATTCAGCGTGCGCCAACACAGCCGTCTTGGAGAAGCAGTGCCAACACTCCACCAGGTAGACCACATAGAGCATGGCCAGGAAGGCCAGCGGGATGTAGAGGTAGCCGCCGGAGCACGGGCTCTCCAGGCGCCGCACGTCACTGTAGTAGGCGGTCGAGGTGGTGGAGTTGCTGGCGCCGGCGGCAGCCACGCGCACCGGCGACGAGCTGAGCACGGGCACGCGGCACAGGGCGCACCAGATCAGCGCGGCGAAGCAGCCGTACATCAGGAGGCTCAGGAGCAGGCACTTCCAGTGCGACTCCCGGCACAGAGACGCCGCCGCCGACCGCCGGATCGGACGTTGCTGAGGAGACGCGTGCAGAGACGTGTAAGGGAACGGCGGCGGCGGGACCATGCGGTCTTCCGATAGCTCCGCTTAGCATAGCGAGCGTTGGAGATGGAAGAAGCGGCTGACTATACTACTACTTTTCTTAGAAAGTTGAATTTTCTCATTTTTAGTTCCCGATGCTGTCGCCACCGTAGCGGCCCGTCCCCAGCGACGACCTTCCTGCCGCTAAAGGGGGTCGGTCCGAGTGTGGAAGCGTGGCTGGCGACCTCAACGGAGACATCGCCACCCGGAACGTAATTACAAGCACGAGCCATGCAGTGAGCGCTATTGCTTGCATGGCTAAGTGAACGCGGCCTCACTTGCACTGTGCGGATGTCATATTACAGCCAGCCCTCCTTCTCCAGCCTCTAGTTCTGATTGGCCCGTCAGAGCCCGGCATCGCGATGCATGTGAATAATTTAGTCACCTAGGATGCTTGGAGACGATTCTGGAGCGG
This sequence comes from Syngnathus typhle, assembly GCF_033458585.1. Classification (NCBI taxonomy): domain Eukaryota; kingdom Metazoa; phylum Chordata; class Actinopteri; order Syngnathiformes; family Syngnathidae; genus Syngnathus; species Syngnathus typhle. Next base: position 40,725 of record NW_026872187.1, read on the forward strand.
ACGCTGGCCAGAGGACGCAACGCGGCTCTTTGGACATAGCACGGCGTGCTTGAAGGTCGCCCATCTCCGGCCTATTTCAGATGCCGTTGGCCTGCCCTGTCTCTGAGCTCCACGGGCTCTACCTTTGCTGACGCAACGACCTCTGAGTTTTGCCTGATACAGCCTCCCTCGCTCCCTCCCTCCCCCAACGCTGGCAAAACAGATAGCTTGAGCGCCATATACGTATGGCTATATTGTCGCCTGCTCGCCCCGTTTTCAAACAAGCATTTATTTCTCTGCTTCCATGCGAATGGAAGCCCCAGCCGCCTCAGAATCAGTAGGAGCAACTGAAGTGTTTGTTCACCGATGGGATTCCAAATTTGTCCTCAGCTTTCTGACACAACAAATCTCCGATGTGGCCGTGTTTGATCGATTGCCGTGTTTCCTGGTATTCAACCACAGTCCACACGTTTGTTAGCGGCCTTCCCATTCCGCTGCTGAGCTGAGGTGTGCTATAATTAGCAAATCTTGCCATGTGGGCAGGCAGACCAAGAAGTGACTGAGGATCTGGAAATGTATTTTGTGTGTATACATACATTCTTATACACCTATGTGTATTTACGTATGTACTGTATGTTTCTAGTCGTAGGACAATGATGGTCAGTCGAGAGACAAAGTGTAATAAAACGAATGAAGGACTCGACTGCACTTTAGCAGTCGACTATTGACTGAAGGTAAATGGGATAAGTGCTTGAGAGGGAGGTTGGAGGGAGGGAGGGAGGGAGGGAGGTTGGCGGATGGGAGGTTGGCGGATGGGAGGTTGGCGGATGGGAGGTTGGCGGATGGGAGGTTGGCGGATGCGAGGCCGCCATCGAGTCCATCCGGGAAGGCAAAACAGGAAGCACACTCGATCGCATGCATCGCCTATGCTCTCCATGGCAGCAAGCAAGGAATGCTGGAACGGGGCATTCGACAACAAAACGTTTACGTCTTAGATTTCAGCACTTTGGCAAATGGTGACCGTTTCATGAGAAGGGGGGGGGGGGGGGGGGGGCAATGACGACGGTACGGCCACTGCCAGTTGAGCTTTCCTGTCAATTTCAACCTCCAAACGAAACGGCCTTACCTTTGACACTGGCTAGCTAGATGCTCAAATAAATGGCAAATGCCGTTGACATTGGCCACCTTTATGGATTTTCTTCAGGCTCCACAAGAAACGGACTCGCGTTCGAGTAAGTTGGTAGTAGACGAATGGAACTCGATTGTCTTTTTCTTCACTCACGTCTGCACGACTACTATCGGACACTACAGTGCCTCCTGGTGGTCGAGGCTGGCACACCCACCGCTGTGGAGCAGTCAGTCAAACCGCGCGCGATGCACAGACACTTTGGCCTCTTTATTTGATTGCAAAGATGGGACTAATAATCGATTGGTGATTTTTTGAAAAACGCGTCCAGCTGCTGGCACTTTCCGCTTCTCAACAGTTCACTTTTCTCCCATTTTTGGAGTCCTCCGTGACAGCCGTGCGATGAGCCTTGTGTTGATTGAATCAAATGAAAACATCTGAATTGACTTGGGAAAATCATGATCGTCAATTTTGCCGATTTTCTGACCATGAGCAAACCAGGAAGTGAATGCTAATCCATTGGCTTGTGCCTTTTCTGTTCTGCATGCCGATTTGAAATGTTGTACTGCGTTGTGGAAATTCAAACGTTTTGAGCACGTCATAAGCAAGCAAGCAAGCAAGCAAGCTTTGATTCAAATAACCATTGGCTGCAAAGCGTTTAGAAAAAAGTCGGGGAGATTGAGCAATATGTACGGCTAATACAATCAAGTTGAGCCTACTCCAAAGATGTCATCTTCGCTCTGCGTTGCCGGCTGGCCGATCGAAAACAAGCGCCCGCCCGATCGAGTGTCCTTGACCCGCTTCGCCCTTCCCTTCAATGACACGGCGTGTCCGCATGCACCGCAACTTGTCGGCCGGCCGGCCGGCCGGCCGGCGGCCCACCGTCCGGCGTCCTTACCTGCTCTCGTCCCGAGCCTTCCTCCAAAATGGGCTCTCGTGCGGCGGCCCTCTCCTCCGTCCGCATCTTCCCTCCTGCCGCTCCTCGCTTGTGCCCGTGCCCCCCCTCCAACCCGGCCCCAACCCGGCCCCAACCCAACACCCCACCACCACCCCCCAGCCCTCCCCTTTCCTCCCCTCCTACAAGCGAGCACAGGCGGCGGTGGCGGCGGCAGCCGTGTCCGAAGGCTGCAGCTGGCACTTCCTCCCGGGTGGAGCAGCGGGCTCGGTCACGTCGGTCACCCCATCTGCCGCAAGTTGGTGTCCGCTTTCACGATGACGGCGCCTGCGGCAAACGGGCATCGTCGAGTCCGCCTCTTGGAGCTCAGCGATGTTCGGCCGGCTCCGTCATTCGGCGTGAAGAAGAAAAGAAACCAAACAAAAAGAGTCACGCGGCGGCGGCGGCGGCGGCGGCGGCGGCGGCGGCGCTGAGCCAAAAGCGGGGGACGCAAACATGACAGACTAGACTGCATACGGCGCACGCACAAGCGGCGACGCCGAAGCTGACAGACAGCGCCGCTTTTGCACCTTTCTCTGACGTCATCGGCGCGCTAAACACGGAGGCGCGTGACACCCCGGCGCGAGCGAGCGAGCGTGCGCGCGCGCTGTGCGCGGGGAGCGGAACGAAAGAATGGCTCAGTAGTTCTATCGATGTACGTCCGACAAATTGACCCCTTCTCCTGTCCTTGTGGAAATAGGCTTGATTTGAAGTAAAGAATAAAAACGACGGTCAATCAAAGGGTTTTTTTGAAAACCAAATCACACCATGAATCCTATCAGATAGCGCCGATGGTGCTAGGGAATGAAAACGAGTGACTCGTTACTTCATTTCAAAAGTAACTCAATTATCAACCAAAAGATTTGTCATTTGGAGTTTCACAAAGAACGATTGTTAAGGCGCCCACACAAACGTGACGGTAACAGAGAGCCAAGAATGGAACGGAATGGAATGGAATGGAAGCTACGACCGCTGCTTTATTGTGCGTGCACGCTTGGGTGACGTTCGGCTTGCTGCCTGCGTTGGCGTGCTCTTCAAAGACTAGCTGTGCGTTTATGGTGCCCTGTACAAAGAAGAACAAGAAGAAGAAGAAGAGATTGTGCTCAACTCTCTGCACGCGTGCGTACCTGAGAAGGCAGCAGCGGCGGCGGCGGCGCTCAAGAGAGCCGCGTTGCGGCGGGTTCTGGCCCAGGCGCTGGCACGCCGGGAGGCTGCGGGCCTGTCTGGGCCTCCCGGCGCGGATCCCGCTGTCGCAACCGGAGCGCTCTCTCAACCAGATGTCGTAGAAGGCCTCAGGAAGAACGGCTACGCCACGTGCGTCAAGGATCTCTCCGCAAGGCTGCCTCGGTCCAGACCGCGGCGACGCCTGCCTTTGAAGGATATTGGCCGTGACGGGTAGGTAGAAGATGTCGGTCTCTGTGGGGATGATGATGTCCTGGGAGATGTACTTGGTGGGATTCCCGTCCAGCTGGAGCGCCTCCTCGCACATGGCGTACAGCTCGACGTCCAGTTCAACTTGCAAACCCGCCGGCACCTGGGCAAACAGACGGAGCGCTTGGCGCAGGCGTTTGCGCTTCGGGCGTTTGCGCTTTGGGCGTTGGCGCTTCGGCCGTCGGCGCTTTGGGCGTCTGCGCTTCGGGCGTTTGCGACGGCTGGCCTGTGCGCTTACGGGTCCCGGCTGGTACTTGACGCGGAGGCCCGTGGAGACCGGAGGCTGCTTGACGTGGAACCTGGAAGAGAAGCCGAGCGGCAGAGGTGACGCCCTTTGCGCGTCCTTCGCCGCCTCCCGCGCTCACCTGCAGGTGTCGACGCCCACGTTCTTCATGACCACCGTGACCACGGAGGACGCGCCGTCCCTCAGCGGGCCAAAGTCAACTCTGGACGGCCGCAGCTCAAAGCCTCTGCTGATGACTTTGGGGTCGGCCAGCGAAACGGCGCGACACCTGCGCCGCACCGGCTCCTCCACGCGGCGGAACTGGCACGGAAAGAACGTTAGCCAGGCAAAACGCCGGCCTGAGTCAGGCAGGCGACCGGCCTTACGTGATGGTTGGGGACGCTGCAGGCTTTGCAGCTGACAATGGAAGGCGGCAGTCTGACGCCGCTCCGCCTGGGCTGCCCGCTCACATTCACCTGGAGCGACCTGGGACGGACGGCTGCTGCTGGCGCACGCGGAGCGGGGCAAGGTGGGGCATACACATCAGCCGCGTTCAGTTGAACTAGGCGGGATTGCGCACCTGGTGCGGTGGCGGGTGCGGCGCCAAACGTCCTGCTGCTCCTCGCTGCCACCGCCGCGTGACTGAAACAGAGGGCCGCGCCCATAAACATCCGCTGACTATGTCGGCCGACTGCGCGACTGGCAAACCTGGCAGGATAAGAAGGCTCCAAGGGCCGCGCCGGCTTCAAGGGTCGCCGCGCCGGCTCCAAGGCCGGCTCCAAGGCCGGCTCCAAGGCCGGCTCCAAGGCCGGGTCCAAAGGCCACACTGGCTCCAAGGGCTGTGCCGCTTTGTTGTCATCGTCTAGGCGGCAAAACGCAACACGTAGACAAAGTGGCTTTGTGAGCCCGACTCGTTTCCCATTTGTCGGCCCGTACGCTTACGGGCCTCTTGGGCTAGGATGTCGCTCCGGAAGGCGTCGTCGTCCGTATCGTCCGACTCGGTGGTGGGCACGCTCAAACTTGGCCTCTGGGAGTCGGGACAATGAGTCTGTAGAAGAAGAGCACGAGAGAGTCAAGGGGTGGTACGGGCAAACCATTTGGACGGGAACGGAGGTCAACGCTTTCCTCGCGCAAGGAGTCGTTTTCGGGATGAAAGTAGGGCACGATGATCCTCTTCCTCAGCGCATCGACACGGGCCTTCACTTCAAGCAGCTCCTGTCTACGGGACGCACAGAGGGGCGGATGGAGTTTTGCCAGCTTTCTTTCGGGTCAAAGACCAGCGCGCGGCGCCACGGGCCGAGCCTGCCCACCTGTACTGCTCCAGCGTGTCCGTCCACTTTGACACCTGGAGCTGGGTGCGGCTGCGAGAAGACAGACGGGAGAGGGAGGGAGGGAGGGAGGGATGAGATGCTTGAGCCAGTCGGCGGGTCGAGCTACGCGGCGGCGGCCTTTACCCGGCGCCGGCCGGCACGGCGGGATCCTCCGCGCGGCCCGACGGCTCGAGTGCGGCGTGCACCGCCCGGCCGTACAGAACGCCCATGTCCCCTGCGGACAGACGAGCGGCAAATGAGACAAAGGATCGTGGGCTCGGGCCGTGATGAGCGACTGCCTTTACCTGGACTCCTCTGTGCGCCGGCGGCGCCGCCTTTGGCTTGTTCCCGGTGCTCCGGCTCCTCTGCGAAGGACTTGAGAAGAACTCTGAATCATTAGCACACTTTGCAGAGGAAGACGGCATCCCGAGCAGCGCTGGTTTCACGTCTTGGCTCGTCGGCAGAGAGCGCCGGCACCTGACTGAGCAGAAGCCCGGCGTGGGCTCGTTCCACCTCGCCGCGAGGCTCCTTGAGCGTCGCGTCGGCCGACCAGCTCGCCTTCTCCATCAAACTCTCGATGTATTCCTGCCGGGAGAAGCCGGCGTTCCTTTGTCTGCTCACGAGTCGCGAATGGTCGCGAATGGTCGCTACTCGCCTTCAGCCACGTGTCCACCGTGTCTCGGAGCTGTCGACCGAAGGCCCTGTGCTGCTGAACTTCCCTTATCTCCAGGACTTTGGGGCAGCTGAGGACGCCGCCGCCGCTGAGCTTTTTCAGGCCGGGCCCCTGTCCTGCAGTGCTCCCGAACGGAGGACTGTGAGTCGTCTGCGCCGGCGGCGGGCGGGATGTGTTAAGGGTTAGGGTGTTAAGTCAGAGGCTGCGTTCCCACAAGTAAGGGCGGCGGCAACCTGCACGAGCGGAGGCGTCACCTTACGGGATAGCGTACCTCAAATGGGGCGCAATCCCGCCCGCTGCGGTTCCGAAGGCTCTGATGTATGGCGTTGGGGTCCAGCTTGACGTGCACCCACTTGGAGCGCACGTTTTCCGTGCCGGGTTTCAGGACGGTGATGCCAAACTCACCTGGAGGAGCGCAGACACCTTTCCGTAGCAAGGTCGCGCCTCGGCGGGACAAAGGCACGCTCACCTGGCGAGTCCGGCAGCGGGTCCTTCAGCACGGCCGCGGCGGGGTCCGAGCGGGCCCGCTTCAGCAGCTCCGACACGGCTCGGCTACTCATGAGCTCCGAACCGGAACCGTCCTCGTGCACCAGGAACAGCCTGCGCTCAAAGACCAGGCAGGGGTCAAGCGCCGAGGACTTGGCCGGCGGAAAAAAACTGCTCGCGGGTGCTTGGGGCCGTGTGAAAGTTCCTTCTGACACCGTGTGTGCGTGTGTGTCACCTGGGAGAGTGGTCTCGGGGCCCCCCCGTCCCATCTTTGTCCTCGTCTTCGTCGTCCTCTTGCAGCGTCCTTGGGGCTGGGCCAACAGAGCGCACGCTCACCTGGCCGTCTTGCGACACCTGAAGAGAGAGCAATGTACAGCTGGCTGGGGGCTATGTGTAGAAAGTGGAGTTGTTCTCAGCAGAACACGCCGGGCGCACGACAGCATGTCGACATCCGCAACTGGCCTGAAAGTGATTTCCATCCACGTCTGTGACGTCGCAGGCCACTTTGTCGGTGGGACTCATGATGTAGGCGGGGCGGCCGTCCCGGAGCGCTCCGCTGGAGTAGACGCACTTGCCGTCGCTTTGGATGCGCAGGAGTCCGATGCTGGACGGGACCACCTTTTGACCCCAAACCTCTTTTTTAGGAGTTCACGAGGACGGACGGACAAACGGAGGGAGGCAGCGCGACGCGCATCACCGCGCGCACCGCCAGCCAGCCAGCCAGCGCGCGGCGGCCCACCTGATAAGCTCCCTGGTTATCGGAGGTGACCACGGTGCCGTCCGCCAACCAGATTTCGGCCACGTGTCGTTCGGGGTACATCAAGACGGTGGCGCAGGCCTCGTTCTCCACCGCCACCACCTTCTCTCTCCCTCCCTCCTCAGCAGCGCTTCCAGGCCTGTCCCGGTAGAAGGTGGTGATTCTGGTTCCGTCCGCGTGATCGACGCTCACCGATCCGTCCGGCCGCTTCACCGTCACCACCAGATCTTCGCGGCTCAGCATCACCTGGAAGGAAGCCGAGGGCACGGAGCCAATGTCGTTCGCCCGGGTTGGGCCGGTGGCACCGGCGTGCGGCTCACCTCGTGAGTGACCGGGTCGGAGGTCACGTAGCTCAACAGAGCGCAGGCGGGACTCTGCTCGTGCGTGCTACCCACGGTGCAGATGCGCGTGCCGCAGGGCGTGGTCGTTGCCCAATACCCTCGAGGAGGAGACGCCGGCTGGTTCTCGGGGTTTTGCTCTGGAAGCACGCAAGCAGATAAGAAGGTGTGGAAGACGCAGAGGCTCGATGGAGTTCAGCGCGGCTCTTTCTTGCCATCCGTCGTGTCTTCTTCCGCCTCGGGTACCCACACCGGGCCGGAATCAAGGCTGGAGCTGACCGTGCCGTCCGCAAAGAGCACCTGCCGCGCCAACGTCACCAAAAGCTGAGTGGCCGAGTAGAGGCGCGGCAGGCACGGCAGGCGGGCTCACCTGGCTGGAGCCGTCCCTCATGTATCGGATGACGGTTCCCTGGGCCGTAACGGTGCGGGACGCCTCCTTGGCCAGAGCGGGGCCGCGGCGACCCGTGGCGTGAAAACTCAGCCGCACCAGCACGCTCGGCTCCCCTGAGGACACGCGTAGGTGTCGTCATGCGCTGCACGTAGGTTGCGGAGGGAAAAACAAGCACAGGCCCACCGCCGTCACCCACCGTCTTGGCGCATGAACTGCACAAGTAGGCCACTGGGGATGGACAAGCTGAGGCCGGCCAGCGGCCTCGGGGGGGGGCACGTCCGCGACGACGGGCTGTCACGCGGCTGCTAAGAAGCGCACAATCACGTCTACGGCTCCATGGGCCGGCGCAGATTGCAAAGACCTGCACCTCGGCACCATCGCCCTTGGACGTCGACTCTTCCTCCGGTTCCTTGAGGCTCCCGTCCGAGGCTGCCAAGGAGGGGCGGCGGCGGCGGCGGCGGCCATTTGATTATTGGCCATCCGAGGCATTTTGGAAATACTCATAATAAAGGAAGGGCACGCGTGCCGTGCCCATGACAGCCGGCGGCAAGCTCACCAACCCACCTTTGCCTTTGTCCTTTGCCGGTCCCTCAAAGGTGTAAGCCAGCCGGACGCCGCTGTCCAGCAAGGCCGAGAAGGAGCGCCTGGTGGCCGCGGCCGTCCTGACCGGATGCTCTTTTGGAGTAGCGAGCCAGCCAGCCAGCCAGCCAGCCAGCCAGCCAGCCAGCGAGAGAGCGAGCAAGAGGTCAGCGCGGCAGCAGAAAGCGGCAAACGAGCAAAGCTCTCGAGGTTCTTCACCTTTGCCGCCATTTCTCGTAAGCGCTCGGTCCACGTGCGTGTACAAGCGGTGGCCGTCTTTGCTCACGGCCACTTTCAGCATGCTGGAACCTGCCGAGAAAAGCGTGAGCGACTTTACCCTCCACGTAGCCCACGGTCTCCACGGTAGCTAACGTGACTTTACCCTCCACGTAGCTGATGGTCTCCACGGTAACGTGCCCCCCGGCCGCAGGGAAGAGGTACTGGAGAGACCCTGACAGGTGGACCAGCATTCCGTCCATGTGGAAGCCGGCGAATCCCTAAAGGAGAGGCACAGAGGTCAAGACGGCGAGCGTTTGGCCTCCCCCGTCCGGTAGCGTCTCCTACGCTGCCGCCGGCCTCCTCTTTGTCGTCCGCTGTGCTGGGCGGCGCCGCGTCGGCGGCAGCGGCCGTGGAGCTGCTCTCCGCGGCTTTGCTCTTGCCCACCGCCGATTTGTCGCTCTTCTTGGTCTCGGTGGACTTGGCGTTCTCCGCCGGCTGCTGCTTCTTGCCCGTGGCCGCCTTGGCCGGCTTCTTGCCTTTCTTGCCTTCCTCTTCCTTCAGCTTGTCTTCCTCCAGCTTGGCCGCCTGCCAAATGTCAATGGCATTTCAGAGGCCGGGGCGTCTCCAATGCGGCGGCGGCGGAGTGAAACCTTGAGTGAGCTTCCGGTGACAAATTGCTCCCGGGATTCGTCATCTTCCTCTGGCAAACCTGCAAAGTTTTTTTTTTTCTTTCAAGTCCCGGAAGAAGGAAGCCATCAGAACCGAAGCTGGGCTGTATACTTTCTGAAGCTTGCGCTGCAGAACTTGTGCGGTCGCTCGCCGACAACTGTTTCTTCAGCTCCTCCTTCTCAAGCCAGTCTGCAATGGTGTCTGCCACGTGCTCCTTGAAAGTCCTTGAAAGAGCAGCACGAGAGGCGCCGTGCGGCCAGCCAAACAATGGGTGTGGGCTCTCGCTCTTACCGGAACTTGACGTCGGTGTGAATGGCCACGTCCCAGAACTCCTTGCACAAGCGATCGGGACTCATGGGATTGTGGCAGAAGACGTAGAGGACGTTATTGTGACTTCCTCTGTGCGTGTCCACACAGCGATACCGCTGGGCAGCTGAGTGGAGGACCTGCGGCCAGCACGGCGCCGAGCGTCACACGCCGGCCGGCATGGCGGCAAGCGTCAGTCCCCCAGACGAGAGAGAGCGAGCTCACCTGCGGGAAGACACCCGCCTCGTGGCGTTCCACGTAGTCCCAGTCCCGGAGGCACCTCCGCCGGCAGCTCTGAATGTCGCGCAGGTCGAGCCGCTTGGCGCTTTCCCGCTCGGCGCTTTCCCGCTCGGCGCTTTCCCGCTCGGCGCTTTCCCGCTCGGCGCTTTCCCGCTCGGCGCTTTCCCGCTCGGCGCTTTCCCGCTCGGCGCTTTCCCGCTCGGCGCTTTCCCGCTCGGCGCTTTCCCGCTCGCTGATCTGCTGCGTTTGGCAGGCACAATTCAAAAAAAAGACAAGAAGAACAAACAGAAGCAAGAAAGAAAGAAGAAGAAACACCTCCTCTTCCTGGAGAAAGGTGGGGCCTGCGGCGGCAGAGACAAGGAGGGGAGGGTGAGCGCGTCTGCCGGCGCAAAGGGAAAAAGGTTTGAGGGGCGGCGGCGGACATTTCCTGCGCAGGTTGCTAAACTTGTGCTTTGCAAAGGACAGCGGGTCATCCCAGGGGATGACGGGCTGCTCCTTGGCCTGATGCGCCATTCCCAAAGCTCTGCAGTCTTTTCCCAGGACGCCGTCCTCCTCCACCTGGCTCAGCAGCATGCTCTCCAGCACGCTGCGCTGGAAGAAGTGCTCCGCCTGGGGCCACGACACCTCATCTGCGGCAAAGGCAAGGGCTCAGCTTGACCCAATGGAACAAAAAGCACATAAAAACTGCGCGGCGGCCACCTCCGGTGCACTGGCGCTGGAGCTGTTGCTTGACCACCCTCCAACACGAGGCGTCGCAACGGCGCCGGGCCACAGAGTCGATGAGCTGCCACGCCGGCGAGCGCCTCATCACGGACGCCTCCTCCTGGGCCGGATCCAAACTCGGAGTGGCCTCGGTCGGGGAAGAGAGCGACAGACGAGGGCCGTTGCCTTTCCGACGCAGAGGCGCCAAGCATGGACAGCGCGCATCTGATGATGCGCTTAACTCACAGTTACGCCAATGAAGCGGCGCGCCCTTTCGTCGTGGTGGCGGACGATGACAGGCTGCTGCTGCTGCTGCTGCTGCTGCTGCTGCTGGCGCCTCCTGGGCGTCTCCTCGGCGCCAAACTCTTCCTTAAGCATCTGCGACAGCCAGCAGCCGGGTGACAAGGTGACAAAGAAAGGTGCGAGGCCTTCACGCACCTACCTGCTTGTCCTCTTCTCGCTCCACCGCGCTCAACAAACTACACAGCAAGTCTCTCCTCTCGTCCTCTGCGTGGACCTGAGGCAGGACCTTGTGCAGCATTCGGCCCAGCGCGTGACGGTCCAAGTCGAGAGCCGTCTGAGGCTCGCCGTCGTCGGGCGCCTGCTCGCTCGACACAGCCACCTGCACGCACGCAAAGGTGCAGGGATGATGGGAGGGACCCAAAGGCCGGCCGGCCGGCCGGCGGCGGCGGCACGGCGGCGCTCCCGAAGTCCAAGGACGCGCAAACCTGCTCCAGCATGCAGTGCAAGATGAGCGCCACCGAGCAGGCCTCGGCTGGGACCTGCTCCAACAGGCCCGCGTAGTGATTCATGTCCACGTCGGTGGTAAGGGATGAGGGCGGCTTTTCTGTTTGCCAAGAAGGAGAGCCGGCTTAGCTTGCCTGCCTCCTACCAAAGTGACGCTGGAGGATGATGAGATGGAGAGAGGGAGGTAGGGAGGGGCGTACTCACTCGGGGCAGGCGGCCGCCCCGACTTCTTGGAATGGGGGGACACAGAAGCTGTAGTCTGTCAGGAAACACCACAAAAGTCAGGCCCAGGGAACCGAGGTTGAACCAAGCACCTTTTTACAAGCCAACAGTGCTAGCCTCCCTACCTCCCTCCCTCCCTCCCTCATTTGAGTCCATCTCACCTGAAGGCCAGTGGCCGGCTTGGACTGACAAAACAACAAATAATGGCTGACATGGGATCGGACAATAATCTGCTCACAAATGGGAGCCCTTGCAATCAACATTTCAGAAGGCGTCCGTCCGTCCGTCCGTCCGTCAGTCTACCTCGGCAGGCGGCGGCGCGTCCTGGCCCCAAACCACCGAAGGCACACGGATGAAGTTGGCGCTGTCCAGGTAGTGCCGGTGCTGCCTGCGCCACTCCAGACAGTCGTAGATGAGATTGGACACGCCGTCAAACATTTGGGTCGCCGCCGCCATCTGCCAGCAGACGGACGTGAGCGTTAAGACACGGGCCGGCCAATTGGCAGGCACATCCTATCCGGCAGGCGGCCGCGGACCGCAGCCTCCGGGTCCTGCGGGTCAAAGGGCATCAACGAATCCGGGACAGCGTATTCCAGCTGAGCCACGTCGTGGAGTCTGGAGTTGGGTCCCCCGTTGTCCAAAACGTGTCTCAGGGCTCCCCAGAAGCGGTCCAGCACCTTGGCCTGCGCCGCCCTGGCCTCTCGGGCGGCAATTTCGTCCGCTGCTGGAAAGCAAATGAAATTGCAATTTGCGCTTT